>NC_088795.1:764398-839398 GCF_011386835.1 Chrysemys picta bellii
AAGATATGGGATGTGGACCTGAGGCTGAAGAGGATCCTAATGGGAGCGGGAAAGAATCCACTGATTATCCTTCATGTGGGAACAAATGATATGGCTAGATTCATAGTATCAAGGGAGACTATGCCAGGCTGGGGAAGACACTTAAAGAAATTGAGGCTAAGGTGATCTTCAGTGGGATTCTGCCTGTTCCTAGAGAAGGGCAACAAAGGTGTGACAAGATTATGACGATCAAGAGATGGCTCAGGCAGTGGTGCTATAAGGAAGGCTTTGGGATGTATGGCCACTGGGAGACATTCATGGACAGAGGACTGTTCTCTCGGGATGGACTTCACCTAAGTAGGGAGGGAAATAGACTTCTAGGATGGAGGCTGGCACAACTGATTAAGAGAGCTTTAAACTAGAAATTGGGGGGAGGGGGGATGGTTGGGAGATGTCCAGGTAATCTCCACGTTGGATTTTAACATTGAGAGGGAAGAAAATGAAGTAAGAAAAGATACAGCCATGGGTAGGAGAATGGACATAAGGAGGAAGGGTAGTGTAGATACCAGTCTAATAGGTAATACTGGTGGTAGAATGTCTGGGCCTAATTGGGTAAAGAATGTGAGCGAAGCCAAACAGCAAAAATTAAGATGTTTGTACACTAATGCGATGACCCTAGGTAACAAAATGGGGGAACTAGAGTTACTGGTGCAGGAAGTGAAACCAGATATTATAGGGATAACGGAAACATGGTGGAATAGTAGCCATGACTGGAGTACAGGTATTGAAGGGTATATGCTGTTTAGGAAAGACAGAAATAAAGGCAAAGGTGGTGGAGTAGCATTGAATATCAGTGATGAGTTAGACTGTAAAGAAATAAGAAGGGATGGAATGGATAAGACAGAGTCTGTCTGGGCAAAAATCACATTGGAGAAGAAAGCTACTAGAGTCTCCCCTGGGATAGTGCTTGGGGTGTGCTATAGACCGCCGGGATCCGATTTAGATATGGATGGAGACCTCTTCAATGTTTTTTAATGAAGTAAATACTAATGGGAATTGTGTGATCATGGGAGACTTTAACTTCCTAGATATAGACTGGAGGACAAGTGCTAGTAATAATAATAGGGCTCAGATTTTCCTGGATACGATAGCTGATGGATTCCTTCACCAAATAGTTGCTGAACCAACAAGAGGGGATGCCATTTTAGATTTGCTTTCGGTGAGTAGTGAGGACCTCATAGAAGAAATGGTTGTAGGGGACAACCTTGGTTCGAGCGATCATGAGGTAATTCAGTTCAAACTATATGGAAGGATAAAGAAAAAATAGATCTGTGACTAGGGTTTTTGATTTCAAAAGGGCTAACTTTAAAGAATTAAGGAAATTAGTTAGGGTAGTGGATTGGACTGAAGAACTTGTGGATCTAAAGGCGGAGGAGGCCTAGAATTACTTCAAGTCAAAGTTACAGAAACTATCAGAAGCCTTCATCCCAAGAAAGGGGGAAAATTCATAGGCAGGAGTTGTAGACCAAGCTGGATGAGCAAGCATCTCAGAGAGGTGATTAAGAAAAGGCAGAAAGCCTACAGGAATGGAAGATGGGAGGGATCAGCAAGGAAAGCTACCTTATTGAGGTCAGAACATGTAGGGATAAAGTGAGAAAGGCCAAAAGCCATGTAGAGTTGGACCTTGCAAAGGGAAATAAAACCAATAGTAAAAGGTTCTATAGCCATATAAATAAGAAGAAAACAAAGAAAGAAGAAGTGGGATCGCTAAACACTGAGGATGGAGTGGAGGTTAAGGATAATCTAGGCATGGCCCAATATCTAAACAAATACTTTGCCTCAGTCTTTAATGAGGAGCTTAGGGAGAATGGCAGGATGACAAATGGGAATGAGGCTATGGAGATAGGTATTACCACATCCGAGGTAGAAGCCAAACTCGAACAGCCTAATGGGACTAAATCGGGGGGCCTTGATAATCTTCATCCAAGAATATTAAAGGAACTGGCACATGAAATTGCAAGCCCATTAACAAGAATTTTTAATGAATCTGTAAACACAGGGGTTGAACTGTATGACTGGAGAATTGCTAACATAGTTCCTATTTTTAAGAAACGGGAGGAAAAGTGATCTGGGTAATTACAGGCCTGTTAGTTTGACATCTGTAGTATGCAAGGTATTGGAAAAAAAATTGAAGGAGAAAGTAGTTAAGAAAATTGAGGTCAATGGTAATTGGGACAAAATACAACATGGTTTTACAAAAGGTAGATAGTGCCAAACCAACCTGATCTCCTTCTTTGAGAAGGTAACAGATTTTTTAGACAAAGGAAATGCAGTGGATCTAATTTACCTCGATTTCAGTAAGGCATTTGACACGGTTCCACATGGGGAATTATTAGCTAAATTGGAAAAGATGGGGATCGATTTGAAAATTGAAAGGTGGATAAGGAACTGGTTAAAGGGGAGACTACAATGGTCATGCTGAAAGATGAACTGTCAGGCTGGAGGGAGGTTACTAGTGGAGTTCCACATTGATCGGTTTTGGGACCAATCTTATTTAATGTTTTTATTACTGACCTTGGCACAAGAAGTGGGAGTGTGCTAATACAGTTTGCGGATGACACAAAGCTGGAAGGTATTTCCAATACAGAGAAGGACCAGGATATCCTCTCGGGGGGGGAGGGATAGCTCAGTGGTTTGAGCATTGGCCTGCTAAACCCAGGGTTGTGAGTTCAATCCTAGAGGGGGCCACTTGGGGGATCTGGGGCAAAATCAGTACTTGGTCCTGCTAGTGAAGGCAGGGGGCTGGACTCAATGACCTTTCAAGGTCCCTTCCAGTTCTAGGAGATGGGATATCTCCATTAATTTATTTATTTATTTATTTATTTATCATACAGGAAGACCTGGATGACCTTGTAAACTGGGGTAATAGTAATAGGATGGAATTTAATTGTGAAAAGTGCAAGGTCATGCATTTAGGGATTAATAACAAGAATTTTTGTTATAAGCTGGGGTCTCATCAGTTGGAAGTAACAGAGGAGGAGAAAGACCTCGGAATATTGATTGATCATAGGATGACTATGCGCTGCCAATGTGATATGATTGTGAAAAAAAGCTAATGTGGTCTTGGGATGCATTAGGCGAGGTATTTCCAGTAGAGATAAGGAGGTGTTAGTACCATTATACAAGGCACTGCTGAGACCTCATCTGGAATATTGTGTGCAGTTCTGGTCTCCCATGTTTAAGAAGGATGAATTCAAACTGGAACAGGTACAGAGAAGGGCTACTAGGATGATCCGAGGAATGGAAAATCTGTCTTATGAAAGGAGACTCAAAGAGCTTGGCTTGTTTAGCCTAACCAAAAGAAGGCTGAGGGGAGATATGATTGTTCTCTATAAATATATCAGAGGGATAAATACCAGGGAGGGAGCGGAATTATTTAAGCTCAGTACCAATGTGGACACAAGAACAAATGGATATAAACTGGCCATCAGGAAGTTTAGACTTGAAATTAGACAAAGGTTTCTAACCATCAGAGGAGTGAAGTTCTGGAACAGCCTTCCAAGGGGAGCAGTGGGGTCAAAAGACATATCTGGCTTCAAGACTAAGCTTGATAAGTTTATGGAGGGGATGGTATGATGGGATAGTCTAATTTTGGCAATTAATTGATCTTTGACTGTTAGCGGTAAATATGCCCAATGGCCTGTGATGCGATGTTAGATGGGGTGGGATCTGAGTTACTACAGAGAATTCTTTCCTGGGTGCTGGCTGGTGAGTCTTGCCCACATTCTCCGGGTTTAGCTGATCACCATATTTGGGGCGGGAAGGAATTTTCCTCTAGGGCAGATTGGCAGAGGCCCTAGGGCAGTGGTCACCAACCTTTTTTGTCTGGCAGGTCCCAGATGACGAGCCACGAAGGACTGTGGCGGTGGACAAGCATCCACCGAAATGCCAATGACAAGCGGCAATGTCAATAGGCGTCGTCGCCAAAATGCCGCCAACAAGCAGCGTCATCCATAGGCTTCACCGCCGAAAATCGGATGTCGTGTGTCAGCGGCATTGCGGCGGATGCTCGTCTGCCGGCCATGGCACCCTCAGGCACCACGTTGGGGACCCCTGCCCTGGGGGGTTTTCACCTTCCTCCGCAGCATGGGGCACAGGTCACTTGCTGGAGGATTCTTTGCACCTTGAAGACTTTAAACCACAAGTTAGGGGTTTATTACAGGAGTGGGTGGGTGAGATTCTGTGGCCTGCGTTGTGCAGGAGGTCAGACTAGATGATCATAATGGTCCCTTCTGACCTTAAAGTCTATGAGTCTATGAGAGAATTCCTCTGTTTCACTCTTCCTTCGAGCCCTGACACTACAGATGAATGACAAGCAGACAGCGAAGCAGTTGCTATATCCAAAGTTGTTTAGGATTTGACTTTGGATCCAGTAACAGCGTGTAGCCTTTTTCTTTTTCCACTCACTCAGACAATGAGGCTGAAGGCTGGAGGGTCTTGGGCTCATACTCTTATATGTAACTGACTGGGAATGCTCAGATTCAGAGACAGATAGAGTCTTCTCCAGCAGGAAGAGCTTAAGCGTAACAGGTTTTTCTGGATCTGAACATAACCACCGCACACATTTCATATCCAATATCCATAGTCACTTTGGAGACCTAGCGCCCAATTCCAGTCTGATGTACAGCAGTGTAAATCAAAAGCAACTCCAGTGAAGTCAATGGCATTACGCTGGTGTAATGCTGGTCATTCAGAATCCAATCTCAGGCCTCTGGTGTGGATATAAGTCATACACATGCTGCTTGTACAAGCTTCTCAAACTGAGAGTACTTCTCTGGATAGGCCAAAGGATAAGAAAATGTCTGAAAAGGACCATAAGAAGAAGTTAAAACAAAGTTCTGTACTATCTACTGTACAGTATATCTGAAACACAACTTCCTAACCCAACACAATAGGGACAAGATACATGCTCTGAGTGCATCAGCCAAAGAAATGTGGTGAACAATGGGCTATTGAGAATCCACCCTTTGCCTGGTTCCATCATACCTCAAGGGGTCGCACCCCTAAAGGTTTTCACTGTCCCTGGCTTGTGCGGCAGGATGCATATCTCCACAAGTGAGGTTCGGCAGAAGGAGTTTCATGAGAGAGACAAATCATTCATAAATAATAGAACACCAAGTGGGATAGCCAAAAGAGAGTTAGGAGCACAAGTCCCATTGCATTTCAGTGGGGCTTGTACTGCCGAGTGCCCTAACCTTTTTATAAAGCCTTCAAAAAAGTGCAAATGCAGGAGAGGGAGCGGCGAGAGCTCTTAACACATCAGTGTGTGGTAGTGAACCTACACACATCTATAGTAATCACGGTGGGTGATTTTCCCATGAATCACTATGGCAAAAGCAATGGGAGTTGGTTTCAAATCCAAATCTAGCAAATTCAAAGTAGGAAAGGAAGTATTGTATTTTTATTGTTATGTCTTCTAGTGTCAAGAGGGAAATTATCTATCTATCTGTCTATCCCTATCCACCCCATCTATATCTAACTATCTATCTATCTATCCCCATCCACCCCATCATTCATCTATCTATCCTCATCCACACCATCATCACCATCTATCTATCCCCATCCACCTCAACTATCTATCTATCTATCTGTCTATCCCCATCTGCCCTATCTATCTATCTATCTATCTATCTATCTATCTATCTATCTATCTATCTATCTATCTATCTATCTATCTATCATTGTATAATCACTGTAACAGGGTGCTCTACCCCTTTAATGGTCAGGAGTTGTTTCAATCAGCTGTGTTCAATTAGCTCCGCCCCACTACACCTGTGCTGAGGGCTGGATTTAAGAGGCAGGAAGGCCAGCAGTGGAGTGCTGCTTAGGGAGCAGTGCAGAATGCTGTGAAGAGCTAGAGAAAAGTGAAAGGCAAGTAGTGGCCTTTGGAAAACTCCAGATAGGAAGGGGTGGGTGTGGTGGCTGCTCAGGGAAGAGCAGGGAGCATCCCAAAGGAACCCAGGCGGGTCTGTGGGGAGAGCTGGAAAGGGGGAAAGCTGCAGGAAAGAGGTTGGAGGACTTCAGATAGAAGCCACAGGAGGGACAGTCTCCTGCAAAAAGAACAGGAGTACTTGTGGCACCTTAGAGACTAACAAATGTATTTAAGCCTAAGATTTCATGGGCTACAGCCCAATTAAGAAGGGAGACCTCAGTTGGGACATCCTAGGAGCGGTGGCTGGGTAGAAAGTCCCAGCTGGAAGCTCTGTTTTCTTTGTGTGGATGTGTTGCTTGTCGGGATGACAAATAGAGTCTGGCAGCAAGGGCTAAAAGTGGATTTGGATGTGGCTGCTAATTCCCCAGGATGGTGCGGGATGTTCCCAGTTTACAATCAACATCACTGCTGGTTTATCATTTGCTATGTGGCAAGGGGGGGCAGTTGTACCCACACCCTGACTGTCTGTAGGTACCCTCTAGTATTTCATCCACTTTTTGCCTTTCCCAAGACTTGGAAGGATATAATATAATCACATATAATGTTCTGTGTACAAATATAACTTTGCCCCTCCTCCCATTTTACTCAAACAATGCCCCCCCCCCCATCATTGAAAGCCCTAGTATAGTCAGTCAATAAGTATCCAAACTGATACACAAATATTGTCATGAAGAAAAGTGCTGAGTGGGATCTATTCTGATTTGTGGGCTGCTGTTATTTGTTTATGAACATTCAGCCAGCCATAAATGTTCTCAAACCCTGAAAAAGTGTTCCTGGATTTTAGTATCAAAGATAACTTGTCTGCAAATTCCCCCTAGAAGTGAGTTACTTGCTGTCTACTTTTTGCTATTTTCCTTTTTTTTTTTTTTTTTTTAAATTCTGCCATCCAGTCAAGGAGCAGAGAGGGTGCATTGGGCCGATGAAAGTGCTGGAGACCATAACCAGTTGACTTAGGTGATCAAAGAAAGCGCACGGCTATCATAAGTAGGTGTCTCACAAATGATGCAAAATCAGAACAATTTTTTGGTCTGAACTCTTAAGTGAACAATAATGAACAACAAATGCACCTAAGGAAAATTAGGCTCTGTTTACAAAGGGGCTAAATTCTAGGCTGGTTGTAAATTATTTCAAAGTGGAAAACTTAGGGTTTTTTATGTTTGAAATTTGATATGGAAAATTTCACCTTTTTGTTAAAAAAGAATTTTGTTTGGCTTTTGCCAAACACAAACCAGAATATTTTCAGCTAAAAAATGATTAATTTTCACATTTTCCTGTGGAAAAACTGAAATATCAAATTCAGGTGACAAATATTCACCTGAAATAGTCTGCAGTCTTGAAAGTTTTGTGAACATTAGCATCAAAATAAAAACTGACATTCGTTTAATCAAAACCCCAATTTCCTGTTAGAAAGTTTTGATGGAATATTTTGCCCAGCCTGAATTTACATATAATCCACATTCCAATGCTCTTACCTGCACTGAATAGTAGTTTACTCTCTGAGTAGGCCCATTGATTTCTCCAACTAGATCGTGCCTTTAGACCTGGCCCCAAGCAAGGGATGGCACAAAACACACCAACCCAGGAGTACAGCTGGGAGATGTGCTGTGGATACCTCTCTGAAGGGATGTCTACAAGGGAGTTAAAATCCTCATGGCTGGCTTCGGTCAGCTGACTTGGGCTCTCGGGGCTCGACTGCAGGGCTAACAAATGTGGTGTAGACATTCCCGCTCAGGCTGGAATCTGAGCTCTGGGACCCTCCACCCTCACAGGGTCCCAGCTCCACTCCAAGCCCAAACATCTGTATTACAATTAAACAGACCTTAGCATAAACCCTGTGAGCCTGAGACCGCTGACCTGGGCCAGCTGTGGGTTTGTTTGTTTTTTACCCTCACATAGACATACCCTGACAGACAGTTTCCTCCTTGCTCCTGGGAAGTAGTAACTTACTTTTGGTTTAATTTACCCAGGCAGGGAGAAAATACCTGATACTTGTCAGGCTCTTTATCTATCAGACAAAGGCAATGCAATCTCCAAGGGCTGTAAATTGAGCTTGGTGAAGTACAAATTGGAAATAAAATGCAAATTTTTAACACTGAGGGTATTTAATCACTGGAAGAGATTACCTAGGGATGTGGTAAATTCGTCATTGCTTGGAGTCTTAAAATCAAGACTGGATCTTTCTTTAAAAAATAGAACAGAAAAACAAACTCTTGTTCAACTGCAAGCTGTTGGGTTGATGCTGGATTCTCTGGGTGAAATATAAGGCCCGTGTTATGCAGGAGGTAGATTAGATTAACATAATGTCCCTTCTGGCCTTAATCTATGAAATGAGCAGCAGAATTTGAAATACTGTAGTTTGCAATAAAAACAAATAGAAGAATCAAGACGAGCAGCCGAGAGAGGATTAAAACACCGCTTATGAAAAACAATGGGCATGAGCTAAGGGTTTTGTTACTGACATAGTCAGAAAAAAATGTGAAATCTAGCAATATTAAACAGAGGAGATCTGCATTTCCAGGCAACAGAATCAATTAAATGAGCAAGGAATATGGGAAAGTCAATAAAGAACTCCTAAAGTCTCCTGCATCTGTAATGAATTTAGAGAAAATGGGAGTCAAAAATCTCCCCAGTTGAATGATTAGCTTGCACACAATGGGATGTGTGCATGACTGGGGCTCCTATGTGCTACAATAATACAAATAATAATAAACCATTTACTTATTGCATTGCTGGACACTGCTCAGTATCTAGAAACTACTGCCTAGCTGGGTACCATTGGTGACAAGTGGGTTTTTGTTTTGTTTTTTACTCAGTAAAGAGGCTTCAGATTCGAGTGGATTTGTCTTATGCCTATATTACTCCTGGGTCAAGCCTATGCTATTATTCTAGCTCTGACCATCACTCCTTCTTAGTGCTGAATTCTCACATGTGCCAAAAAGACCTAGCATTTTCATTGACTCTCTTGTTAACCTAATTTAATTCTCGCCATGAATATGTTGTCCTTGCATCTGACCCAGGTCGGGGTATGCTCAAGATCTTGGTAAAGTTGTCAAGCTTCTTATTTATTGGAAAGGTATATCTGTTCACCAGACTAGTTTCCCTATCTCTAGATAAGAAGTAGATAGTGACTGGCATTCTACAGCTGTGCAAGGATGGGAGAGGCCAGAAGAAGCCTTCACCCCTGGCCATGAGTCAGGCACAGCCACGGGACTCCTCTTCCTTGAGTGCAAGGGCACCTCCAGGGTTGGTGCTAATGCTCTCAGAGGATGTATGTAGGGATAAGGAGAAGATGGTGCTGTGACATACCCCTTTCCACATTGCTCAGCTGGGGAGTGCATGCTGCACCCTTTCAAAGGTCTCACATCTGCTGCTTCAGGAAACTTCATCCAACCTCATATTTTTGCTAGGCACATCCATTTCCTCTGAAGGAATTAGTCCAGATTTGCATCAGAATAGCAAAGACCAGGTTCTGGCCATTATTCGCTTAAAATGGACTGATCTCATACCAATTTTTTGCTCGAAGTAACAATGTGCTATCTGTCTTTTAATGTCCACTGTAGTCCATGGAAGACCACAAACTTTTAACACTGATAAACCTACACTTTATTCTGCATCTTGACTAGCTGTCCAGTCTACTGCTTTCTGGCCGGTTAGAGTGATTGGCCATAAATGGAGAGGAATAAAAACAGCCAGTGAATTAAAGTTCAGGCAACTGAAAAGGTCAAAGTTGTATGCTTTATTATTTTTCACTGAACATATGGCACATTAAAATTTATATCCTGCATTTTTTAAAAAAAAGATTTCTCACACCTCTACAATGTGGATCTACTCTCCTGAGAATGACTGGAATGGACAGAAAAATCTAGAAACAAATCTAATATTTTCAAGTCTCCTTAAACTCAGTGGATTTAAGATTGCTGAATGGAGAGGATTATTTTGAGGCTCAAGAATAGCTTGACATCTCATTAAAGGAGGGTGAACTGAAGGAGCAAGGATTACATCCCTTCCTCTCCCCGTGCTCAATTTCTATTACCTGTGAAAGGTGTCAGACTCATTCAGCAGAGAGGGACAACCTACATTTTAATTACGCTCTGTGGGCAAGAGAGACAAAATTAGGTCACTATGTCATCAGCAAGTCTCCTGCTGCCATTAATAGGAGGATGGCACAAAGATCAACAATAGTAGATTATAGATTTTCAGTTTTAACTGATAAAGGCCAATAAAATATCCCAATACAAAAAAAAAAATGTCGTGATGAGTTCGGTCACAGAGATCCCCTGGGAACTGTCACCTGATGTGCTGAAATGACCTCTGAGCCCGTTTTCCCTGCCAGCCTGGGACACCAGAACACTGCCTTGTTGAGCCAGACATGCCAGTCTGCTGCAACACAGACTCAGGGTCTGGACCACGTGCCCCAAAGCTGCAGACTTTAAGTGAAAAGAGCTTAACAGGTTACCTGCCTCCAGCACTGAGAAACCCAGCTCCCAATGAGATCCAACCCCAAATAAATATGTTTTACTCTGTATAAAGCTTATACAGGGTAAATTCATAAATTGTTCACCCTCTATAACACTGATAGAGAGATACGCACAGCTGTTTACTACCCCAGGTATTAATCACTTACTCTGGGTTTATTAATAAACAAAATGATTTTATTAAGTATTTAAGTGGTTTTAAGTAATAACAGACAGAACAAAGTAAGTCACCAAGCAAAGTAAAACAAAACACAAGTGTAAGCCTAATACATTAAGAAACTGATTACAGGTAATATCTCACCCTCAGAGATGTTCCAATAAGCTCCTTTCACAGACTAGACTCCTTCCTAGTCTGGGCACAATCCTTTCCTCTGATACAGTCCTTGTTATTTCCAGCAGACATCTTAGTTGGTAAGTAGGGGCTTTCTCATGACTGGGACTGTCTTTGTCCTGCTCCACCCCCTTTTATAGCTTTGGCACAAGGCAGGAATCTTTTGTCTCTCTGGATCCCCACCCCTCCTTCTAAATGGAAAAGTACCAGATTTAAGATGAATTCCGGTATCTTGTGACATGGTCACATGTCACTGTAAGACCTTATTCTTCATTACCCGCACTACACAGGAAGGCTTGCAGTTAAACAAACTATTTACAACCAACTGTCCTAGTCAATGGGAGCCATTAAGATTCTAAACCACCGTTAATGGCCCACACTTTGCATAATTACAATAGGACCTCGGAGTTAGACTTCGTATTCCTAGTTTCAGATACAAGAATGATAAATTCATACAAGTAGGATGAATATATTCAGTAGGTTATAACCTTTGTAATGACACCTTACAAGAGACCTTTGGCATAGTGCATATTCCAGTTACATCATATTCACACTCATAAGCATATTTCCATAAAACATACGGAGTGCAACATCACAAATGCAATCAGTGTTCATCCAATAAACACCAGAAATGGTTTCTTGTATCTAAGGGCTGGTCTACATAGAGCAGCAATGCAAATTAAAGGTGTGACTTCTAAAGCATGCTAATGTGTTGCACATTAATTGGTCCATGTAGACCCTTCTGGGGCACACAAAAGGTTCCCTCAGGCGCTTTAACATGGTATTATTTCAAACAGGACTACGTTAAAGCCCACTAAGGAATGTTACAGAGATTGTTTCACAGCAGTATATACTGTGTGTATATAATATACATTACAGTATATACAAAGAGCCCTGAAAAACCCCAATTTTTAGACATCTACATAAAATTCAAATTGCTAAAAAAAAAAACCTGTACAATTAAATTAATAACTTCACCTCCCCCGCAAAAAAATCCCAGAAGCCCTAAGTATAGTCCTGAGGCGTTAACTCATCTTTTAATTTGTAAACATACTGATGCATTTAGTTTCACTCGGTGGAGGAAAATGAGGCAAAATATCAGGATATCTGTTCTCAGAAGGAACTGTTGTGTGCTGAACACTTTTGATCTGACCACTTCATTTAAGTACCCAACTGAGAGCTGAATGCTCTTGAAAATCAGAACCGTGTCTTCTGTACTTCAGTGATTTCTCAGTAATGGTCCAGCTGTATTATATTATAGTAGCCCATCTGTGAGTCATAGACATCCACAAAATGTCTTCTGCTGTCTTATCTGCTACAGCACACATTGTCTTCTGCTGCTGCATTGTGCTCTATGTGGCTTTCTTCTCCCCTTGTGTTATGCATCGCCACATTCAGAAATATTTAATTATCTTCTTACGCTGACCTACTTCAGCAGCTGTGCACAGTCATAGCTGGGTTATCCCCTGGAAAATCAGCTGTAAGGAAATGTTTTTTTGGCAGGGAAAACTGCATCGCAGAACCTAATTCGCTTTTGCACTGAGCTATGAAAATTGCATTCCACCAGTTAACATCATAGCACGCTTCATGGGGTGATCTGATATCACTGTGGGGTTTAGTGTTAAAAATATCAGCTCACTTGACAAGGACAGCAGACACAGTCTTTCTGAGTACAGAGAATCAAGGACATGTCCCTTTGATTCCTCAAACAAATTGACAAGAATGTGGCTTTCCAGACCAGGTTTCTTTCCAGGTACTTGTGTGCTTGTGTTTTTTGATGGACGTAGAGGAGAATAATCAAACAGTCTTGAAATGCATTAATTGTGCTCCAGTCCCCCAAGCACTAATGAGATGTGGTCTCTTTTGGCAGTATCCCAGCCGATTTATTTTCTGTCACAGACGTCTATGCCGTTATGGAAGTATGCTCTTCCACAGTGGTATATATAGTTGGGAGGGAGAGCGGGGTAGGGAGACTGACATTTTATAAAACACTTTTGTCTTCGTATGTGCTAAAAATACTTTTTAAATCCCAAGAACATTTTTCAGTGAAAAACTGAACCTGCCCCAAAAGTGTGTGTGCGTGCATGTGTGTATATACACAGTACAATCCTGCTCCCTCCTCCCCACAAATAAACCAGCTTTAAACCCCAGGGTAATGGAAATGTCCCCCAAACTCTGTATTACTGACAATAATATACGTTTCTGTAACCCCACAACTTGGCATGGCACTTTACAGAGAGTGAAATAAATACAAAGTGCCTGGCTCAAAGATTTTTATAATATGAAGGGCTGGGATGGCAGCCTGGTTTAGGGGGCTGAGCTTAGGGAAAGAAGCTAGGAGGTCCCAAGTTTTCAGCGACGCTCTCTGACCTGTGTCACACAGGAAGTCAGACTAGATGATCACAATTTTCTCTTCTGCCCTTGGAATCTGAACCTCTGACTCATGCTTTTATCGAAGTTCCTGGCAAAACTCCCAGTGTTTTCCATGGGAATACAACTGGCTCTTAAATTAAATATAGCCCATGAAGGTAGAAGATAGAGGGAGGAGAGAGTGGAAGGGAGAGGGTTAAAACAAGTATTGAGAGTCATGCTAGATACAGCAAGCAAATCCATATCAGGTAATAGGAGAAACTGATGGTTTTATCCAGCAAAGCCCCTTCCATCAAGAAGAACCTTGGCCAAAGAATTTCCTATTGATCCATCAACTTCGCTATTCTGTGGTCCATGCCCAGTAGTTTGCCCTGTTATGTACGTGGCTGCAGTGTGCATAGCTATGAAACTGGTCTCTTTGGTGTGCAATACCTGTCCAACGGAGACTTTTAGGAGCCCAGATGCCATTGACTTCTGTGGGACTTTTGCTCATAAATCCCTTGGGCCACATTGAATATTTCCCTCTAAATAGGTAAGGTGACCTCAGTACCTTTGCTCTCAGAGCTGTTGCAGCCCGTTACAGAGGCAGTGCACACACTGTGCTCCTGCGGAGACGGTACTGTTGTTGCTTCTGGGGTTTTCTTCTCTAAGTAAAGCCTATTGTAGCCTGAGAATGCAGGTTCTACGTGTGGAACCAGAGCAAGAACTCTGAGAATGGGGCTCACTGAGGCCAACCCCTGTGTCCTTAAAGATCCACGTTGAATTCAATGAGGCTTGTGCAGAAGCAAAGGTTGGCTTACACTGATCGGCTTGCAGGACTGGGCCTTAGCTGGTAACTCTTACACTTTCTCACTAGGGAGACAGCTGGTTTAAGCATACGCTTAAAATTATGTATGTGCTTAACTGCTTGACTGCTTCAGGGGCCTTAATCCCTTAATTATTTTATATTTTTGCTGCTCAAAACTTTCCCAAAGTCCATTTATTTTTTAGATGGAATTTTCCACACTTTGCCTCTCCCCAGAGCTTAAGGTGAATGTTCTTTAAAGTACTAGCCACACTTCTTTGGAATAGGCGTAAAGTGAAAATTTACATGGGACAAGTACCCAGGCCCGATGCTGTACTCACATTGACTTCAAGAGCAGGATTGGGTCCATTATTACGACTATTTAGTGTTTAAGGATTCCCAGTTGTGTTCCTTTCTGATTATAAACACATGAGAAACATAGTCCCCACCCTGAGGTGTTTGCAACCTTCTTCAGAAAGATAAATGAAACACTCATAGACACTGCAGGCAGGTGATCCTGACTGTCTGACATTCTAGGTCATCCTTGGAAACTTGAACAGATGGGTTTGAATGGTATTTTGGAAGGCGGAAAGTAGATCGTGTAAGAAAAAACAGGAGGAAATTTCACCCCATTTTCCCCCTGTTTTCAAAATTCAAAAAATGTGAAATTATTTGGGGGGAAAAAAACAGACTTTTGAAACTTTGAGTTCAACAGCTCCATAGCTGGCTGAAAAACAATGGAAGGGCAGAATCCACAAAAATATCACCCGGACTTTCCCGACTCTCCCATTTTGAATTTGAAAAAAAAAAAAAAATCAACCAAGAAAGCATGAGGCTGAGTGGGAGACGGCTAGAAAAGAGGAAAACGCTGACATATTTAAAAGGCACCGTTTCAGTATTTGCTGCAGCAAGAGGGTGTGGCCATCACTTGAACTCTGTGAATAATGGATTATTTAATTTGTTGGTAATTCTGAGGAATAAATGTTTCAGGACGATGGGGAAGAATTTTCTTCAAATTGAAAAATCAAAAGCCCCGTATTTCAGGTTGAATGAAACATTGTGTATGACCCAAAATAAAATGTTTCATTTAGGTTTTGATCAATATTAACACTGTTTTTAACAAAATTAAAGGATATTTCTAACCAAAAAGCCATTTTGAACCAAAAAAAAAAATCAAAACAATTAGTTTTTGAAATCAAACATTTTGACTTTTTTGGATTTTTTTAGTTTTTTCTTATACAAGCTATTTGATAGAACTGGCACAGAACATTCCAGTGCCAACAAATCTGGGTTTTTTTGTTTTGTTTTGTCAAACATCTTCTCTGGAAAAGGTCACCCAATTCTAACCATAATGCAGTCATCTTTTGCCAGCTAGGATAGATCTGAAATCAGTTTCTCATGCAACTTGTATAGTGATAATTCTACAAGTGCCTGAGCATTCCTGATCCCCTAGCTTTCAAATACCATGTGAGTATAATTTTAGTATAGTAAAATGTATGTTAGGTAATGTGATAACCATCGACGCACACACTTTTATGGTAGGAAATAATCACGGAAGCCTCCAGAGATATTCTCTGTAATACACTTCCATTTAAATGAAGATTCAATAGTTATAATTCCTAAAGGTATGTATTGTGTCCAACAGTAAAGAAAATGACTCGTAAATTTGCCTAGAGTAATGGAGTCTTTTTATTTTTTATTTTCCACAGGGAGAACTGAAGCCACTAACTTTATCAAGTCAAGTAAAAGTACATTTGGGGAGGTTGTAAAACATGCCTTTGTTGAACGATGATTCGGAATGACAGAATGGCCGCTCTGTCTCAGCTGAAGTGAGACAATTAAGGGCCAATCCATTTCTTGTAATAGGCACATTTGTCTGAGAAATGACAAATTATAGTTCAGTATAGCTTCACTGCAAAGGTTCATTGCTCACAGTTCAGGCTTGGTCTAACCTTTGGGAGTCAGTGATGGAACGGGCCTTCAGGATTTTCCAGAAGCTGAGTTAAATGAATAGTCTTGCAGTTGGCAGGTTATCAAAACTTGTTCTAACTTTAAAGGAACACTTCATATTCTTCTCATTCCACTTGTGGAGTGAATGCCAATCTGATCCAGACTTGGGAATATCTATTTTTATTTGGCACCAGTAAGGATATTGCACCAATAAATTCCACTTCTTCCTTTGAAAGTCTTTTTATTTTGTTATTTAATGACTCTATTTAAGGGCACAAAAATAACAGTTATATAATTTTATCAGTTGAAAAGACATTTTTATATAAATCTGACCTCATAATATTTGTATGTGCAGACTTACATCCACAATTCTATTAAAAGACTCTGACCAATTGGTATCATGGGTACACGCTGAAACGTCAAATGTATTACTAGTTTGTGTTACCGTAGGGCCTAACTCAGTGGTTCTCAACCAGAGGTACACAGAGGTCGTCCAGGGGGTCCATCAACTCATCTAGATATTTGCCTAGTTTTACAACAGGCTACATAAAAAACACCACTAGCAAAGTCAGTACACACTAAAATTTCATACAATGACTTGTTTGTACTGCTCTATATACTATGCACTGAAATGTAAGTACTGTACAATATTTATATTCCAGTTGATTTATTTTATAATTATATGGTAAAAATGAGAAAGTCAGCAATGTGTCAGCATTAGTGTGTGTAGATAAATCTCTGATAATTTTCATATGACTTTACATTGTGCCTCTTCATATAACCTTGTGGTGGGTCTACCCACGTGTGACCTCTGTTTTCATGGGACTTTGTATCAAAGCCTCATTTAGAAACTTTGCATTGCCCTTGGTATAATATTATAGCCCCTAAGGATAGAATAAGATAGAAGAAAAATTTCTTTTTGCTAGCAGTAGAACAAGAGCTCTCCCCCCCCCACTCTTAATCAATTGCCCTGTTGAATGAATGAGGTGTGGATGAGCAAGGCATGGAAGGCAGCACCTCCAGACAGCCTCAACTGTTGGAGAGGGGCTGGGAGCCAGACCCAAGGACAATAAAACGTGTCAAGTGGGCTCATTAAAGACAAGCAGACATAACGGCCTCGGGGGTTAGAAGCAAGCACCTTCTTTGGAAACACCCTCTTTGCAGCATTGGGACAACACTCAAAAGAAAGCAGCACAAAGGACCAATGAACACAGACACAGAGTTTGAATCTGGTATAGATTTGCATAAGAGGAAAGCTGCTATAAAAGTGAGGTGTCTTGCAGAGGACCCCGGGTCTCGTCTTGTCAGCATGGGAGCATCGATCCGGATCGGCAGAAGCCCGGCTCCACCCCCTCCCCCATTTAACTCACCTGGCCAGTGAAGTTAAGGGGAGCAACTAATTGGTAACAACAAGACGCAGTGTCAAGTATCAGAGGGGTAGCCGTGTTAGTCTGAATCTGTAAAAAGCAACAGAGGGTCCTGTGGCACCTTTGAGACTAACCGAAGTACTGGGAGCATAAGCTTTCGTGGGTAAGAACCTCACTTCTTCAGATGCAAGACGCAGTGTGTTTGTGTGTGTGTGTGAGTGTAAGTATAATATATTATATGCATATGATACAGTGTTAATAAATACATGTATTACTAATAAATGTGGCGTTTTGCCTTATTCCCCCTGAAAAGATCCTGTGCAGTACTTTAAGTACAACATGTGCTGTGACACTTCTGTATTTTCATGTCTGATTTTGTAAGCAAGTTGTTTGGAAGTAAGGGGAAACTTGGGGGTAGGCAGGACAAATCAGACTCCCGAAAGAGGTACAGTAGTCTGGAAGGCTGAGAGCCACTGTCCTGATTGCCTCATTGTGCTTGGCACTCGACAGACTTAATGGAAGACAGTCTCTGTCCCAAAGGGCTTACAACCCAACGAGAAAAGACAAATTCTGCATTAACATCCCTGTTTTAGGGATGAGAAACAGGCACTAAGTGACGTCCATGACATCATGGATGAAGTCTGTGGCAGAACGAGACGTTGAAGACAAACTCCTGAGTACTGTCACAAGATTCATAGATTCATAGACCCTAGGACTGGAAGGGACCTTGAGAGGTCATCGAGTCCAGTCCTCTGCCCTCATGGCACGACCAAATACTGTCTAGACCATCCCTGATAGACATTTATCTAACCTACTCTTAAATATCTCCAGAGATGGAGATTCCACAACCTCCCTAGGCAGTTTATTCCAGTGTTTCATAGAATCATAGAATCATAGAATATCAGAGTTGGAAGGGACCTCAAGAGGTCATCTAGTCCAACCCCCTGCTCAAAGCAGGACCAATTCCCAGCTAAATCATCCCAGCCAGGGCTTTGTCAAGCCGGGCCTTAAAAACCTCCAAGGAAGGAGACTCCACCACCTCCCTAGGTAACGCATTCCAGTGTTTCACCACCCTCCTAGTGAAATAGTTTTTCCTGATATCCAACCTGGACTTCCCCCACCGCAACTTGAGACCATTGCTCCTTGTTCTGTCATCTGCCACCACTGAGAACAGCCGAGCTCCATCCTCTTTGGAACCCCCCTTCAGGTAGTTGAAGGCTGCTATCAAATCCCCCCTCATTCTTCTCTTCTGGAGACTAAACAATCCCAGTTCTCTCAGCCTCTCCTCATAAGTCATATGCTCCAGACCCCTAATCATTTTTGTTGCCCTCCGCTGGACTCTTTCCAATTTTTCCACATCCTTCTTGTAGTGTGGGGCCCAAAACTGGACACAGTATTCCAGATGAGGCCTCACCAATGTCGAATAAAGGGGAACGATCACGTTCCTCGATCTGCTGGCAATGCCCCTACTTATACAGCCCAAAATGCCGTTAGCCTTCTTGGCAACAAGAGCACACTGTTGACTCATATCCAGCTTCTCGTCCACTGTGACCCCTAGGTCCTTTTCAGCAGAACTGCTACCTAGCCATTCGGTCCCTAGTCTGTAGCAGTGCATGGGATTCTTCCGTCCTAAGTGCAGGACTCTGCACTTGTCCTTGTTGAACCGCATCAGGTTTTTTTCTGCCCAATCCTCTAATTTGTCTAGGTCCCTCTGTATCCGATCCCTACCCTCTAGTGTATCTACCACGCCTCCTAGTTTAGTGTCATCTGCAAACTTGCTGAGAGTGCAGTCCACACCATCCTCCAGATCATTAATAAAGATATTAAACAAAACCGGCCCCAGGACCGACCCTTGGGGCACTCCACTTGAAACCGGCTGCCAACTAGACATGGAGCCATTGATCACTACCCGTTGAGCCCGACGATCTAGCCAGCTTTCTATCCACCTTACAGTCCATTCATCCAGCCCATACTTCTTTAACTTGGTGGCAAGAATACTGTGGGAGACAGTATCAAAAGCTTTGCTAAAGTCAAGAAATAACACATCCACTGCTTTCCCCTCATCCACAGAGCCAGTTATCTCCTCATAGAAGGCAATTAGGTTGGTCCAACCTAGACCTCCCTTGCTGCAGTTTAAGCCCATTGCTTCTTGTTCTATCCTTAGAGACAAAGGTGAACAAGTTTTCTCCCTCCTCCTTATGACACCCTTTTAGATACCTGAAAACTGCTATCATGTCCCCTCTCAGTCTTCTTTTTTCCAAACTAAACAAACCCACAATGAACCACAATGCCAGCATGCTTAGAAGCTTGATCACCTGGCTGGAGTTCTTCTGATTGACATGGTTAGAAGCCATAAGAGTTGTTTCATCTCCCTATTTGCCTTTTTGGTATCGGTGTGTGGTCCAAGAGCTGCTTTTAGCTCATAGGACCTGTATTACTCCATTCTTATGCTGGTGCGTCTCCACTGATTTCGTTGACACCCTGAGCCAGTTCTAGTTCTATTTTGAAACCTAACTGGAGGAATAATAAATGGAAAATATTATCTGAAGAGCAGGCATGGTTCACTGCATTGTGTTACTCCAGCTTGGCTGTATTTGATGTCAAATTTGAAAGTGCTTATGTCTGAGGAAGGGATAGATGTTACTTTGCTGTTCTGAATGTGCTGATCATACCTTAGAAGGAAGCTCAGAAACAGGCATATGGGGCTTTAAACAGCTTTAGCCAGAGTGTGACATGTTTTCAATATCTGTTCAACTAATGTCTGCAATTTAGGGCTCATCTACGTGACGAACGCTACAGCGGGACAGCTACTGTGCTTCAACTGCGCTGCTGTAGCGCCATAGTGTAGACACTTCCGACAGAAACAGAAGGTTTTTCCATTGTTGTAGCTAATCTGCCCCATTGAGAGGTGATAGCCAGGTCGACAGAAGAATCCTTCATCAGCCTAGTGGGGTCTATATTGGGGCTTAAGTCAGCTATACTAGGGCTCTCAGGGTTTGCATTTGTCACACCCCTAAGCAATGAAGTTAGGTCGACCTGAGGGCATGTCTACACTTGCCATTTAAAGCAGAAAAAGTCCCTTTTTTGTGCAAAAACCGTGGAAGCGTCTACACTTGCCAATGACGTTTTGTGGTGAAACGCAGAAGTTTCACTGCAAAAGGAAAACCACCTCACAAGAGGCGTACAGCTCTTACCAGTGATGCTTTTGCGGTGATGTGCAAGTAAAGACACATTCTTCCTGTTTACACAGCTTTTAGCCTCCAGAGGATATCCCACAGTGCCTAGGTGAACATGTTAGCCAGCAGCTCTGCTGCTCTGTTGCCAGGTAAACAGACATCCGCCCCTCCCCCATAAAGCCGTAGGAACTTTGAAACTCCCCTTCCTGTTCTCTTGGCAAGTGCTCACTTATCTGGCCAGGTGACAATACCTGCTCCACGGAGCAAACGGTCCCCTGCTTGTCAATGCTGAGCTACTGCAGCTTGTCAGTGTTTGGGGAGAGGAGGCTGTGCAGGGACCCAGGATACCCTGGGATCAACCCCCCACCCTTCCCACAAGACCCATCGTCAACCTGGAGAGAGCTGCACTGTGGGATAGCTGCCCTAGAGCGCTGCTCTCATCCGCGATGGAATTGCTGCTAATGTAAACACTCTCTGGTGCCTGAGGAATTAAGGGAGTGCACAGACCTGCACTTTACTTTCACCAGTTCCCTATCACCAGTGAAATTTACAGCGCTAAAACTCTGCAAGTGTAGACATACCCTACGTTTTGGTTGTAGTCC
Source organism: Chrysemys picta bellii (assembly GCF_011386835.1). Lineage (NCBI taxonomy): Eukaryota > Metazoa > Chordata > Testudines > Emydidae > Chrysemys > Chrysemys picta. Next base: position 785,425 of record NC_088795.1, read on the forward strand.
AGGTCTTAGTGAATGCACTCTAAGGCAAATATTTTGCTGACCATCAACACTAGCAGTGATGTAGGGAAGTCGACTGATGCACAGTTGCAGGAGGTGGCTAGCATAGCATAGTGGCTGTCTGGCCACACTTGTGGATTATGCATTTGGTACCTGACTTATTCCTAATGTTGCACAGCAACCAAATGACAAGGTAATGATGGGTGCTGACGGGTTTTTTTGGGGGGGTAAATAATGAACCAACAGCTTTGGGGAACTGCAAAACAATGTGTTTGGGTTCTTTCTTGCTCTTTTATCTCTCTTCGGCCCCACCCCTCTTCCCCCACCAGAAATGATGCCCCTCCTCTTGCTGAAGATCTTTCACAGGCTCTTTGGAAGACTTAGTCATTGAGATCACAAGAGGAGACAATCTGAGCTGCTGTTCTCCCAGCCCCTAGTTGAGTGGAGATGGGAGGGTTTAATGCTTCCCTGTCACTTGAAACTTCATCCTCCTGGGATCTCCCACTCCATGTCTTCCAGAGAACTTGCCAAAGTCCTAGAGTATTAAAAAATGCATCCTTCCTGCTGAGGTGATTCTCCCAGGGGCTGCTGTAGGAGACAGAGTAATTAGCTGTGTTTGTTGCCGCACTTTGCACTTGATTCCTACGGGCTTCTCTTTAATCGGTCTTGTATCTAATTTCTGTTCTTCCGCGTTAAAGTGGCCAAGTGCTCGGCTGAATACACCAGGTAAGGCTTTGATCTAATCAGAGTAAATCCTTTCCTTGATCCTTCTTTGCTCAGGATGTTTTCTCTTAGGCACAGAGCTGGGTTGAGAGAACGTATCTGGCATTGGGAGTAGGGAAAGCACTCTTCCAGTGGTTCATGAGAAGCGGTGGGAGTGAAAGCTTCTGCAGGGAGCAGAATTATATCCAGCAGAGACAGGGATTCATCTACCACGTACAGTACATCACAGCCTACAACAATAAATGAGCTCAGACCCTTCCACCTCTGGAAGTCAGCCTGGGGATCTATGCAGGACTTGTTAGACTGGATCATGCCACACATTGCAATAGGCCTGAATTTAGTCTCTGACGTGCAATGCCATTATCGTCAGTGCAGCTATACCTGCTTGCAATAGGGCTGGATTTGGCCTAGAGTGACTTGGAACCTGAATCTTTGGACTATAATTTCCATGCTTGAGGCAATCCAAATAATACAGCCTTTCTCCAGAAAGCAAAAGTGGTAGAGCCAATTTCTGATAGAGGCTTCCTAGTGGGGGCAGTGGGGTGTCTTTGGATACCACTGGGTTGGAGATGAACATGCTCTCTAATATCTCTACTGATCAGTGAAGAGTCATTTATCCTTACGCAAATTTAGCACTGAGGATTATAAAAATAAGAGAATATCAGTGCTAACTTTACAGTGATTAAAGGTGGCTAAGCCTTGTTTAAAGTCACCTGTGTCTCACTGGGCATGGATTGTGAGAACAGCCTCTGGATGTGAGTGGGACTTCATCTTCTACATATGTTTCTTTTGAATAGCTCATGGGGTAGCGGGGGAAGCAAACCATGCTTTCCACTTTGTAACACTTCTCCAGTGCTCCCCAGTTCCACACACACACATGTTCCCCCCACACATGCCACAATATACCTAGCATACACAATTCCCAACACTAATCTACAAAGAGTTACCTGGGATATGGGAGAGATCTAGATGTCTACATCTAATTCAATTAAATATTTTACAGGAGAATAGTCTATATCACACAACTTGTTTCTGTAAAACATTCTGAATCTAAGGAAAACTGACAGATTTAAAAACATTAAAATCTAATTACAAGTAGCTTCAAAGAAAAACTTTTTAAAAAGTCTTTTCATCTTTGAGATGTTTGAGCACTGTGGCAGTTTTTATCCATACGAAGGGTTATTAGGGTATGTTTATGGCGTTTTCAATTAGCTAATAGCAATAGGATGGTCTAATGGGGAGGACATTGTGGTGGGACTCATGGAACCTGTCTTCTGTTCTTGGCTCTGCTATTGACCTGCTTGTGACCTTAGTGAGTCACTTCAGCTGTCGTTTCCCTTCCCATCCCTTGTCTATTCAGATTCTAAGTTCCTGGAGCAGGGATGGTCCCTGAGATGTTTGTAAGGTGCCAAGCACAATGGGATCTCAGGTGAGGCCTCTAAGCACTCAAAAATGTATTTTATAAATCACTTTAAAACTGTTTTAAAATGAAAATTCTCAATCTGCAGAGAAGGATTTGGAAGAGTTATCTAAGGGAAGGGATCAGAAGGAGACCCCATCGACCAGAAGGCATGAGATGCACTGTCCTAGGGATGGGGGTTCCACAACCACCACTCCCAAGAAGAGGAGATGAATGGCGCTGGTTGGGGACTTCCTCCTAAGGGGGATGGAGTCATCCATCTGCCGTCCAGACCGAGAGACTCGAGAAGTGTGCTGCTTGCCTAGAGCCAGAATTCAGGATGTGACGGAGTGTCTGCCGAAACTGATCAAGCCCTCGGACTGCTACCCCTTTCTACTTCTCCACGTGGGCACCAATGATATTGCCAAGAATGACCTTGAGCAGGTCACTGCAGACTATGTGGCTCTGGGAAGAAGGATAAAGGAGTTTGAGGTGCAAGTCATGTTTTCATCCATCCTCCCTGTTGAAGGAAAAGGCCCAGGTAGGGACCATCGAACTGTGGAAGTAAATGAATGGTTAAGCAGGTGGTGTCAGAGAGGGCTTTGGATTCTCGACCCTGGGATGTTGTTCCAGGAAGAAGGATTGCTAGGAAGAGATGGGATCCCCCTAGCAAAGAGAGGGAAGAGCATCTTTGCAGGCAGGCTTGCTAACCTAGTGAGGAGGGCTTTAAACTAGGGTTGCTAGGGGGACAGTGACCTAAGCCCTGAGGTAAGTGGGTAAGTGGAATAACAGGAGAAAACACAAGGAGGAGAGTGCAGCAGGGGAGGCTTCCTGATTCATACTGAGAAAATAGGGCAATCAGCTAGTTATCTTAGGTGCCTGTACATGAACGCAAGAAGCCTGGGAAACAAGCAGGAAGAATTGGAAGTCCTGGCACAGTCAAGGAACTATGATGTGATTGGAATAACAGAGACTTGGTGGGGTAACTCACATGCCTGGAGCACTGTCATGGAGGGATATAAACTGTTCAGGAAGGACAGGCAGGGGAGGAAAGGTGGAGGAGTTGCACTGTATATAAGAGAGCAGTATGATTGCTCAGAGCTCCAGTATGAAATGGGAGAAAAGCCTGTTGAGCGTCTTTGGGTTAAGTGTAGATGTGAAAGCAACAAGGGTGATGTCATGGTGGGCATGTAATGCCTGACCAACCTGATTGCCTTCTATGATGAGAACTGGCTCCGTGGATATGGGGAAAGCGATAGACGTGATATATCTTGACTTTAGCAAAGCTTTTGATATGGTCTCCCACAGTATTCTTGCCAGCAAGTTTAAGAAAAAGCTGGCTTGATTGTCAGACTCAATGGGTAATGATCAATGGCTCGATGTCTAGTTGGCAGCCAGTATCAAGCAGAGTGCCCCAGGGATTGATCCTGAGGCCGGTTTTGTTCAACATCTTTATTAATGATCTGGAGGATGGGATGGATTGCACCCTCTGCAAGTTCAGAGATGACACTAAACTGGGAGGAGTGGTAGATATGCTGGAGGGTAGGGATAGGGTCCAGAGTGACCTAGACATATTGGGGGATTGGGCCAAAAGAAATCTGATGAGGTTCAACAAGGACAAATGCAGCGTCCTGCACTTAGGACAGAAGAATACCATGCACTGCTACAGCCTGGAGACCGACCGGCTAAGCAGCAGTTTTGCAGAAAAGGACCTGGGGATTACAGTGGATGAGAAGCTGGATATGAGTCAACAGTGTGCTCTTGTTGCCAAGAAGGCTAACGGCATATTGGGCTGTATTAGTAGGAGCATTGCCAGCAGATAGAGGGAAGTGATTATTACCCTCTATTCGGCACTGGTGAGGCCACATCTAGAGTATTGCATCCAGTTTCTGTCCCCCCGCTACAGAAAGGATGTGGACAAATTGGAGAGAGTCCAGCGGAGGGCAACAAAAATTATTAGGGGGCTGGGGCACATGACTTATGAGGAGAGGCTGAGGGAACTGGGCTTCTCTGCAGAAGAGAAGAGTGAGGGGGAATTTGATAGCAGCCTTCAACTACCTGAAGGGGGGGTTCCAAAGAGGATGCATCTTGGCTGTTCTCAGTGGTGGCAGATGACAGAACAAGGAGCAATGGTGTCAAGTTGCAGTGGGGGAGGTCTAGGCTGGATATTAGGAAACACTATTTCACTAGGAGGGTGGTGAAGCACTGCAATGGGTTACCTAGGGAGGCGGTGGAATCTCCATCCTTAGAGGTTTTTAAGGCCTGTCTTGACAAAGCCCTGGCTGGGATGTTTTCATTGGTGTTGGTCCTGCTTTGAGCAGAGGGTTGAACTAGATGACCTCATGAGGTCTCGTCCAACCCTAATCTTCTATGATTCTATTATGATTCTACATGGTTTCACTCCATTTAAAATAATAAAACACCTTGAAATGTCTGCACCAGATCCTCAGGTGGTATGAAGCAACACAGACCCATTGAAGGCAGTAGTAGAGCTGATCAGAACAGCACACACTGAGGTTCAAAATTTGCTTTTCTGTTTCTCATTGGAACAAAACCCCAAACCTTTTGAATGTTTTTTGCTGAAAACAGAATTGTGCTGAAAAGCCCATTTTTGGATCAGACCATGAGCGTCGCCATTTGGGAGTGTATCCATCCATCCTGGTGATAAGGGTGCTCACCTGGAACGGGGAAGACCTGCATTCAAGCCTTTGCTCTGAATCAGGCAGAGCAAAGTCTTTCATCCCACATCACTCAATGTTCTGACCTGCTCTAGTCAGTGGAGTGGTGCTGACTTATCCAGCTGAGGAATTGGCCCCTAGTCTAGATTGTGTGTCTATTGAGAAAATGGAATATTGTGAAGTGTGCTGAGCTTTCACCATTGGGGCTGGTTGAGAGTTTTCTATCAGTGTTTTGGGATGGAAAAATTAGGCTTTTCATTTAAAAATCTGTTTAACCAAGTGTCTGCTTTCCATGAAAAAGCTCCATTCTTCATTAGGAAACCAAACAGCTGAAAACAGAAATATCCAAATACAGAGAGGCTAGTGCAGTGACTCATTAGATTTAGTTTAGTTTCTTTATATCCCCATTCCTTGTAGTCCAGCTGGATGCCTGGCCCATAATCTTCCATAATGCACTAAGGTCAGGAACTCCCCGGTGCACTGCCTCTCCTCGCGAAGAGAGGAGACCATGGGAAATACTGTCCAGTTAGTGTGCCCTGCATATAGAGGAGAATGGAGGTGTGAGGCACCCAGAGTACAACTCTCATGAGGCACTGATGGCGCACTTCTGAATCAAAATGTTTTGGTTATTGGATTAACTATTTTGATATTCAGATTTTTTTTTCCAAAAACTGGAAGATGTAGATGAAAACTTTGTAAACTTCTGTCAACATTTTCCATGGAAAATGCCCCCCTTTTTGGACCAGCTTTACTCTTGCAACCATGTTAGATCCTTGGCCCCGTTGTGTCCCCTTTGGCATTGCTCAGGCAGCACAAGGGTAGAATGAAAAGTCACCGAGGATTTCCCTGGAAAAGGGGAATCCCTAGATGCTTCAAGGCCAGTGTAACCAGCTCTCCTCCACCCTGTTCTGGCATTTATAACTCCTGGCAGAGGAGGCTTTCCAGAGGTGTGGCCAGAATGCCTTGTGCTGTGATAACACGGCGCCAGCCGAATGGCCAACAAGGAGCTGTTACCAGCTGGTTTACCCTAGTATAACCAGAGACGTGTTCAGGGCTTATTGCAAGGGTTGTCTTTGTTTCTCTTCAAGCATTTTTAAATGGTAGAGGGAGAGGTACCATTGTAAATGTAGGGGTGGGGAATTGTGTTGGGTTTTCTTAAACTTCTGCATTTAGTATACATATTTAAGTTATATCCCAGGCATAGAGCATATGGACAGGTGCCCTTGTTAGCACGTCTGTAAACCAAAATAATTATGTAAATTACAGGGAACTGACGTTAAAAGAACACTAAGGCTGAAAACTCACGCACGCAAAAGTTAGGAAATGCTAGTATTAAGTCTGCTTGTGAAATCTTAATTTCACCCACATGTGCATATGTATTCTGAAATTGCATGATCATATACTCCTTTTTCCACATGACCCAATCATACATAAGAGCTGTGGGGGGAAAAATCACCAATAGAGCTGGTCAGAAACCAAAATTTCCATTCCATGATAAATGCCCATCTTTTTTAAAAAAAAAAAATCTTTCCAAATCAGAATCAGCTGAAATTTTGAAATTTCTCACAGAATGAAAAATTATTACAGAACAATTGAAATGTGGTGTTTAATGTTAGTTTTTGTTTCGATAAGGTAAAAGTGTTTCAACTTTGTCAAAATAATACAATATTAAATGTTTTCATGTATTAAAATGACTATTAAGAGATTAAATTATTTTTAAAGTCAAAATAAAAGTTTACCATATCAAAATGAAACATGTTGACATTCTCAAAATGAAATGTTTTGACATTACCAAAACAAAATGAGAAATTCAAAATTATTCCTTTTGACTTTCCTTTCAACTTCCGTGAAATCAACATTCCAATGAAATGTTTCAATTTCAGTTAAATTGCATTTTCTGACCGAAAAAAGTTCCATCTTTTTTTTTCTTGCCACAAGACAATTAATTTTCCCTAGTCACATTCTCAGAAATGACTGAATCATTTTTGTCTGAAAGTTAAAAAAAAAAGAGCCTGAGGCAAACATCAGTGTGAACAGTTAAGTTTGACAAAGTTCTATGCGACTGAAAACTAGATCTTCTAATGGGACGTGTCAGGCAACACTCCCAGCCTCACCTATTAAGTCAGAGAACGCTCTGATGATCAAGAATGACCAGGATTGTTTTTTCCATGCACGCTACTTTCTGCTCAAGATAACAAAATGTGTGCAGCACACTGAGTAGCTACATGCTGAGAGGCATCACAGTCCCTATTGTAATTGCCATGTTTGTTCGCTAAGTTCCCATGACCTGTGGCAGTGAATCACACCAGTCTGGGTCATGCTAAAGGATTCTGTGGCTTTCCTGGTCCATGTCATAGGCATAATTAATAACTAATGCTGATTCAGATCGTTGTGTATCTCAGTCCCTCGGACAAAAATGACTTTATCAGAGCTTGGTTTCCTGGCTGGTCTTTGGTGGTGGCTTCCATCACCATTGTTTTAGAATGACAGAAGGGAGGGCAGGTCTTGTTCTCGCTGATTTGTCATTTGCTGTGCACGGGGTGCAAGATGGACAGTTTCCCTTGTTTGCATGCTCTGTTTCCTGGCATGCTTTCCTCACTCTTGCTAACATCACTGCCTACCAGACAACCCAAAGCTGCAAGGGGATCTCCATACTGCGGCTTGAATTCCAAATGGTGTTCTTGAAGCTCTGACCACAACAGAAACTCCACCCTCTCCAGATGCCATGTAAAGAGGACTGTGCAGAATACGATCCTGCATCCTATGTGGGGCTCCACTCAATGGAGTTTGAATATGCCCATGGGCTCTGCTGGGCTCCTCAGACTTGGCTGCCCTTTGCTGGAACTTGGGTTGTTTGCATTTCCCAGAACTATTGTTTCAGGCTCTCTGCAGACACCAGCATATGCTTTTGTTTCTCACTGAACATCCTGGTGTGAAGCTGGTGCTCATGGAATGCGCTGGTCCGACAGCTCTGGGAACTGAATTCATCTATAGAAGAGTGTCAGGTGTAGCCCATAGGATTATTTTGCTAGCTATTATATCCTACTAATCCAGCCAGCAGTATTAATTAATATGTTTCTTTTTTCAGAAATTAATCCATTTTATTCTTATATATTACACTGCTCTAAAGCCAAAATGCTTCTGAAAGAAGTGTAGTCAAACTTTACTAATTTTGGGTCACTGAGAATGAAAATGATGCTTAAAATTGTTGATTGGCTCTAGTTTTCAAGATATGCTATTGGATCAGTATATACGACCCTTGACTTGGGAATAGCGGAGGATACGTGAGTTATAAAGGGAAGGGATCTCAATTTAAACCAGAAATGACTAAAATACATCTTTGACTGGATCTAGGAATAAATCTATGACTGGGTTTGGACAGTACTTGCTTTTTAGGCAAAACAATGAATGATGCAAACTGAAGCTGGTATTGCGTCATACATGATATGAATTGCATCATGTTATTCCTAGAAGTCATGGATGATGCAATCATAACGAAGCTTACATCACTGTGCTGAACAAATTGCCCTATATCAGCTCGAGAAATCATACAGTGTCGTGCTCTCTTATTTGTCAGTGTTTGATTTTGCAAAGGGACACATTTCTGTTTAGCCAAAGTGAGCAGAGATGCCTCGAACTTGTGTGAACAGTGCAGATAAGTTCTGCTATGTTTGTGGTGAAGTAACTTTTGCATCACAAAAGCGCAGTATAACCACTATGGTTAAGAAAGCCTATCACCTTTATTTTGGCTGCAAAATTGGAGATCAGGACAAGAGGTGGGCCCCACACATATGCTGCAACACTTGTGCAACAAATCTTCGCCAGTGGTTGAACAGGAAAAGGAAATCTATGCCTTTTGCAGTACCAATGATTTGGAGAGATCCAACAGATCATACCAGCAATTGTTACGTCTGCATGGTGCCTCCAGTTGGGAAAGGTGTTAAAGAAGAAAAAGTGGACTGTGCATTATCCAAACATTCCATCAGCTATACGCCCAGTAGCCCACGGAGAAGGACTGCCGGTTCCTGATGCACCAGAATCATTCTCACTTGAGTCAGACGAGGAAGAGGAAGAGGATGAAACTTCTGGTCCTGAGCCACCGATGTCACAGGACCCACATTTTCTCCCATCCTCCTCCTCTGAACCACACCTCATAACACAAGGTGAACTGAAGGACCTTGTCAGGGATTTGGAACTACCCAAGAGTAAGGCAGAGCTGTTGGGCTCCAGACTACAGCAGTGGAATCTCCTGGCAGGTGATGTTAGGGTTTCCATGTTCCGTGACCGTCAAAAGGATCTTGTCCCATTCTTCTTCATGGAAGGTGATCTTGTAGCCTGCAACAACATCGATGGTGTGATGGCAGCCCTCAACATCGTTCACGATCCAGATGAGTGGAGACTGTTCATTGATTCATCGAAGACGAGTCTTGAAGCTGTTTTACTGCATAATGGCAATGTTTTGCCATCAATTCCAGTTGGTCATGCAGTCCATATGAAGGAAACCTATGACAACATGAAACAACTTTTGAGGTGCATAAACTATGACCAACATCAGTGGCAGCTTTGTGGCGATTTGAAGGTTGTTGCTCTCTTGCTTGGTCTGCAGACTGGAGACACAAAGTACTGCTGTTTTCTCTGCGAATGGGATAGTCGTGCAAGAGATTTCCACTACATCGAGAAAGATTGGCCACTCCAACAGTCATTGGAGCCTGGGAGGAAAAGTGTTCAGCATCCACCACTTGTTGAATCAAGGAAGATTTTGTTACCACCCTTACACATCAAGCTGGGTCTGATGAAGAACTTTGTCAAGGCCATTGACAAAACACAAGCAGTTTTCAAGTACCTCCGTGGAAAATTTCCAAGGTTAAGTGAAGCTAAGATAAAGGAAGGTGTCTTTGTTGGTCCTCAGATTCATGAACTTCTTCAAGATGATGCATTTGACCATGCACTGTGTGGCAAGGAAAAGACGACATGGAAAGCCTTCCAGTTAGTGGCAATACATTTTCTCGGAAACAGCAAGGCAGACAACTACAGGTTGTTGGTGGAAAACCTCCTCAAGGCATACAAAAGCCTTGGTTGCAACATGTCACTAAAGATACATTTTTTGCACTCTCATCTAGATTTTTTTCCTCCGAACTGCGGAGCAGTGAGCGACGAGCACGGCGAGCGATTTCACAAGGACATTGCAACAATGGAGAAACGCTATCAGCGCAAATGGAGCCCATCAATGCTTGCAGACTATTGCTGGACAGTGACAAGAGATGCTCCATTTAATGAATACAAGAGACAAGCCACAAGCGCCGAGTAGACACTGAATAGGACTAAACTATGTACATAATAGTTTTTTGCCTTTTGTTTCATAATACATTTTATTTATATAGCCCTTTTGATGATTTTTAAAGTGTTACATAAACAGGACAGGTGAAATATTATCATGTAAAGCAACCATAAACACATGAAAAGACCTAGGTTTACAATTTATGATTAAAACTCTACTATCTACACAATATACGTAGACATAAAATGTAAAAACTTAAATATCTTAGAAACAGTAGCCAATCAGTTGTTTTAATTGTCATATTTGAATTCAGCACATCAAAATACATAATAAATAGCACATTTTATCTCTGAAGCAGACGACTTCTCAAAAATTGTAGACCAGTGTTACCAGTATGAATTCCTTGGAATGTAGGATGTGTTGAGGCCTGTGTTTCCTAATAATAAGTTTTGCTGAAATGCTGAAATGCAAGAAGCCTTACCTGTAAGATCCGGTAAGATTTGCTATATAGGAAAAAGTAGAATTAGTTATAACTATGTCATCATAAAAGCTGGCAACCTTTGGCACAGATGAGAATGGTCCCTGACCTTTGGGAAACCAAGGAGAGGAACTATCCACTCCACATCATATCATAGGTTTATCCGGCTTCTACAACTGGTTGGTAACCGCAGGGTACACCAGAACTCGAGGTCATCAAGAGAGCCTAGGATGGCAGTTTTGGAGTGAGATAATCCTTAGTAATATATTTAGAAAGTAAGTGTCATAACCCACTAACCTATAGGAGAAGGGTACCCATAAATTTCTTAGGGTACGGAAACATGATTTGGGTATAGTAGGTTGGGCCTGAATTACATAGATCAGGATCCTATAAAATACCTTGTAAGAGAGCTCTTAGTAAGCTCTCACTCCTCTAAATTCTAAGCTCTTCTAACTCCTGAAGCTTTGGTTTCTTGGAGTGCTTTTCTATCTATCTATCTATCTTCTATCACGCTACCAGCTCAGCTTGTGCAGTATAGTATAACTACTCAACATTCCTAACCATTAGGGAAGCCAGCACCATTGCGTAATCGGGCATGCCAGGAGTGAGGCCGGTCCTTCACCTCTTATTACTGGGCTCTCAAGGAAGCTGTGAGTATGTTAGGTTAAGGTACTTATAATAGAAATGTTACCAGCAGGAGTTTTGGAATTCTTTTACTCTTTTGCAGTTATAAGTTTAATTACATTTCTTATTTTTATGTTAATGGCAATAAAGATTTGATCAATTTGGTATTGTCCTCAGTGTGTGCGTTCTTGCCAAGCACCCCAAGAATCCTCTCCCAGTATAGAACTCTCTGAGTTCTTGAACTTTGTAATCTGAATTGGATAAGAACCTATAAATCTTCTGGTCAGATGCAGTCAGTGGCAAGCCATGAAAGCTAACCTATCAAATTCAGGTCAACATAGGGGCAGTGGGAGCGTCTCATGCCACACTGCCAGTCTGCCTCAATGCTCTACCTGTGTGGCCAGAGAATGGCTCATGCTCTCGGTCCATTCAATGTTGGGCCTCCCTGCTAATAGTTTGAGCAAAAGTGGTCCATTCAGTGTCGGCTAGGGCTAGTTTTGTCTTGTGAATTTTTGCCCACTAAAAATTAGATTGACACTTGTCTCATTTAAGGTTAGTCTGAGCCATTAGGCTCACCTCGCAGGGTGGCACAAAGCTGTGCTGACCCAGGAAGAACTCAGTCACCGTCCTTCCCCTGCTCCCCACTTGCTCTGGGGGTGTGGATATGTTACTTCTCTTCATTTTGGGAAGCAATTTATCCCCTGCTCTTTGTGCCCAGCCAGGTGTATGGCAGAAGGAGCCTTCTAGTCCCCACCCCTCTCCACAGACTCCTCTCCCATTGCTGACAGGGTTGGAGTATCTGGCAAACACCACATGTGTTGGTAGGGGGCAGGGTGGATCCACAATGAGGGGGCTCACTTCTGTTTTAAGTCTCATGTGCCCAAAGCTCATGCTTCAGGGTTCCAGACAGCCTCTGTCAGGGGTCAGGAATAGATTCCCCCCCTATTTATTCTAGGAGATGTATTTTATCTCCTTCCTCTGAAGCATCAAGGATGGCCATGGCTGAAGATGGGGCATTGGCAGGGAGGGACAGGGCTCTGAGGTATCACCGAGCATTATCTTGCTCAGGTGCTTGGCTGGCTGGTTCTTGCTCACATGCTCAAGGTCTAACTGATGGCCATGGGTGGGGCAGGAAGGAATTTCCCCCCATGTCAGACTGGTAGGTACCCTGGGGGACTTTCACTTTCCTCTGCAGCAAGTGGGTGTATCTCATTTAATCATTCCCCTGCTGTTGCAGGGACCTCAGGGACTGGTGCATCTTGGTCCCTTCTATTCTCTGCCTGAGACACATCATAGTCTATTCCCCTGTGGGTTGTGACACTTAAGTTTCATTTTGATTGTTGGGTTAGAGTGCAGTGTAGGTGGCCTGTGACGTGCAGGAGGTCAGACTAGATGAGCTGTGGTCCCTTCAGGCATTAAGCTCTATGACTGCTCTCCTAGGACACTGAACTACAACCTGAGCAGCAATCACTTGGCCAAGCAAGGGACTAATGGAGAACCGTATTCCCCACCCCCACTACATGGATCCGCTCAGCTCAATAAAGGTGAGGATTAACCTAACCCTACAGCCAGAGCACCAGCTTTTCAGCGGATGTAAATTGGGGTAGTTCTCTTTTTGTAATGGTTCTTCCATCCTCAAGTTGAAAATATCTCAACTAGGCCTTTTTTGTTAGCTCATGGCTTTATCTTCATTGCTGACTGGATTATCTTTATATATAGTTAGCTGGCTCCCTGCTGAGACTCATGCTTAACTGCAAAAAATATATTTCACGCACTTTGCAAAAGTTTCCTTCTTTAGAAACTTCTCTACCATCGCAGGAGGTGCAATTGGCTCTAATTGATTTTCTTTTTCAGTGCAAATGGAAGACTTGGGGGGGAAATGGATGAGTAAAGCAATGGGTGAATACGTTCCTTTTTCTTTCCAGCTCATTGGTTCAACTTCACACATGATGGGAGATGAACCATTGAATTAAACACTCGAAGTTCAGGTTGCTGGAGAGAAGACAGTGCTTTTTGTTGACAGCATTGCCACCCAGTTCAGAATCTGCAGTAGTATGACTGGAAATAAGTAGGTCATCCTGGGCATGCTCAGATGTTTAATGTGGTGTGTCGGGGTGGCTGGCCTCTTTAAACGAAGCTCCCCTGTGACAGTAGAGGTGTTCACAGCTTGGCCAATTAAGAGGTTGGAGCAATATTGCATTTCGGCGTGCAATTCAGACTAATGAGAGGTTGTCATTGCTTGTTTTATAACCCAGAGTTCCCCAAAATGCTTCTGCTACTTGTGGTTCCTGGCCTGGGACAAACACACAGTGAACATGCACTTTGTGTTCTGTATACTGCACAACTGTGATACAACCACTTTGAAACCAACAGTCTGGCAGCAGTTACCACAGGCACACTTTTGTGTTACTAGTCTTGGTTAATATTATCGGGTGACCCCAAAACTTCCCAAACCTATGTTCTCTGCCGCATCCAGCCCTCTCCTGCAACATTCAGAGGAATCAGATGGTTCATTCGCGACTTTAAAGAGACAAAGCCCAACAACTTGATACATTAACTGGAGTTAATAGTCACTGTAATTCAAACACAGCACTGCAGGTTTACATTAATAGTGAAACAAGTTTATTAACAAGAGATGATAGATTTCAAGTATGAGGGATAAAGTCAAATGGTTACAAGCAAACAAAAGTGAAAACACATCTAAAAAACTAAAACTTAATCGAGCAAAATTGATGGTTCAAGATGGCTTTTCTCACCCACAGTCTCCTAGCAAGATCGTTGCTGATCCTGGTCAAGATCTTCTCCAGAAGCCCAACAGTGCTTGTTCCAGTGTCTTAAGTGAAAGAGAGAATTGGGGGGGGGGGGCTGGCCCCTTAATTTGATAGTCCAGGGAATATTTGAAATGGATCCTTCTGAAGGGTAACCCTCCAAGTAATGTTTATTCAAGCTGTGAGGAAGGTGACATGGACTCGGATGGAGGAAGCTCCTGGCTGATGATTTCCCCACATGCTGCTTGTATGTAAATTGAGGAAACTCACCTTCCCTGTGTTTAGGATAGGCCTGTTTAACAACTTTACCGAGGCAAAGCTCGAACATGTGCTAGTAACATTCTATAACTTTACACATAATGTTACTACACACATTTCACCATGATGTTATGGACCAGTGGGGTTATTAGTTTTCAAATGATACCTCACAAGGTATATTATATACAAAGATTGTTATAATTTGTGTAGGGTGTGACTACAGAGTGCGTAGGGTCCCAGGCCGTACTTGGGGCTGAAGGCAGGGAAACAAGGGGAGGTTACCCCTGATGACTGCAGGCTGGAGAGCTGGAAAAGGTTCACTGAAGAGGGGGAGTGGCAGACGCTCCCCTGGTGAGGATGATCTCCCAGCAAAGGGGGCGGCTCCTGTTGGGAAGAGTGGGGTTGGACTCAAGCTGGAAGGACTGTGGGTGGCTGTCCTGGCAGAAGGACTGGAGAGGACTAAAGAAGGGCCCAGGTATAGTGGAAGATGCCGGACTGTGGTATGTGCTACATCGATGGGGAATTTTAACGACCACGTGCACTGGGGGTGATACAAGGACTATGTTTGGGGATTTTGGTTATGGATTATTTGAACTAACTTTTGTAATAAACTGGCCCCAAGAAGGAATATCACGGCAGCAAGGGAGCTGATTGTGGAGTCCTTAGTGGCCCTAGAGGGGAGGTGAGACGGTAACCATGACATCAGGACACCCGGCTTCAAGGGGGGGCTGGAGGGTGAGGGGGAACTGTTGACATGCAGGCATTAGCATAGTCTGTTCCATGCTCATCTCGCATCCCCTCATTGGTGTCGCTGGCCCTATGCTAGTAACACAATGCTGTCTTTCCATGCATTGCCAAGCAATCCCAAGGAAGGAATATAGGGAAGGGTATTAAAAGCGAAGTGTGATTTTTAACTTGCGAGTGTCACTTTAGCCAATACCTGGTTAAATTTCCCCTAACATTTAAAAACCTGGGGGTGTAATTGGAGAAGGGCAGGACATCTAACAAACCTGAGCCATGCTCGAGGCAGAAACCAGATGACATTCTCGCCCCAATATAGGACGCGTGAGGGGCACTCTGGGAAGAGTGGGGTAGGGTGACCAGATGTCCCGATTTTATAGGGACAGTCCCGATTTTGGGGGCTTTTTCTTATATAGGCACCTATTACGCCCTACCCCCCGTCCCGATTTTTCACACTTGCTTTCTGGTCACCCTAGAGTGGGGGCATGTCCTGCCCATCACATGCAGCCCAAGAATCTGTGGGCGTCACTGCTGTAAGCCTTGCATGGGACAAGAGACTTGCAAAGATCATCTGCCAGGCTTTCTCGGGGCCGCCTGGCTTTCTCGGCAAAGCCCTGGGCTTGTCTGTCCTCTGAAGGAGCGGAAGTCACAAAGGAAGAAGTACTGGTGCAACAGGCAGCACTGAGCTAAACAGCAATGCGCTGCTCCCCAGCACTCCCCTTTCGTAGCCAAAGTGCCCTCCTCACAGCCCTCGTATTTTCATACGTGTGCTGTTGTGGTCGAGAGACTGGCAGTGGCAAGAAACAAGAGAGCGGAGCATCCTGTGTAGTCCCTGTTCCCCTCCTTGCATACTCTATCTGCATTTCTTCAAGCCGAACGGATGTTTGCCTCTTGCTGCACAAGTTAACGCTGCCTGTTCCAGCCTCACTTGGACCAGTGTGTGACGTAGGCCTGATCCCCACCTAAAAATTAGATCAACCTAGCTACATTGCTCATGGCTGTGAAAAATGTCGCATCCTATGTGACAGAGTTATGTCCACCTGGCCCCTCGTGTACACGTGGCTAGGTAAGTGAAGGAATTTGTCCATTGACCTGGCCACCGCCTCTCAGAGGTGGATTAAATACCCCTTCTGTCGATGTAGACACCATCTATGCTACTGTGGCACTGTTGGTGTTGCAGTGCGGACGTATCCTAACGCTGTGCCCCAGAACATCCTAAGAAAAGCTTAGATGCTATCTAGAAATATGAGTAAGCAGCGACACTCGGCTGTGAAAGCAGGAAGTTATGGAAGGCCTCTCGCCCTTACAGGATGCTAAGCAGGGGAAGCAAGACTGTAGTGTGCTACCGGTGGTGGCTGGGTTATGTCCATGCTAGTCGGGGGGGCTCAGCATGTTTGGGAATCAGCCTGTCTCTGGTAATGGGTTCACAGCAGCTCTCCACCAGGAGTGAGGTGAGCCCAGCCCAGCAAAGCTGCACATTACTAATGTATTGAGACTGATCGAGGTGAATATCTGAGGCATAATAAAGGAGTAATTTGGATGAAGAGAAATTGCATTATGCTGACCCAAAGCAGAACTTATTTTCTCCCTTTCTTATTAAGAAACTCATTTTAGAAATCGGAGGCTCGGCTCAGGGTTATACTCAGGGAGCTGATTTAGTACCGGATAGCCCCAAATTCAAAATGCTCCACTCTGCTCCATCACCAGCATAAGCCTCCTCTTTCGCAGGGGGAATTTCCTATTTTTCTTTTAATTAAAATGGCTTGAGGGCAAGGAAGGCTTAAACTGTGTGCATAGAAAAAAGGCTTCTCTAAGAAACCTATCAGGAGATATGGCTGGCGAGCAACTAAAGCCTTGCAGAATAAAAATGGCAGTTTAATTTTGAGGTACCCAGGGGAGAAGCCTTGGATTGGTTTATTCAGCTCACTGGCCTATACGCATCCCTCCGCCCCAGAGTATAACCCTATTCTGAGTTAATCCCACTGGAAACCTATGAGGTTGCTTGTGGGGAAAGGTGCACTTCAATTAATGGTGGCAAGATCTAGTCATTGTATTATTTTCTGGTAATGTGTTTACATTTTTTATCATAATATCCTTGCAACTCGTTCATTGATCTAAGCCAATTATGGAAAATATGACATAATGACCAGCGTGGTGTATTGGTTTTCGGGCATTAGCAGACACATTCATGTCATGTGGATTGCCGGTTGGCCTACAGTACATTGTACCTTTAACACAGCAGTGGCGAAAGCCTGACCTTTCCATTTGCATTCGGCCTAATGCAGCACTCTACTCGGTGTTAGAAATTTCTCTGCGTGCACGTGCTGCTCTAATGTACCAACTAAGCACTCATCACATTCTAGCACTGCTACAGACTCTTGGGCCCCTGAAAGAAGGGGAAAGGCCCAGCACAAGCTAATGGAAAGTCTGGTGACACAAGGGACTGCACGCTAAGAATTGTAACAGTTGGGCATGCAAAAAGTCAGCAGCAGCCAGAGACTGTGTTATGTGTCATAGGAGCCAACAGCACTGGGACCAGAGCCTAGATTCCTAATGATTTTGCCATCCCCATACAAGAAAGAATGACCGACCTCTACCCCTCCGTCACTGTGGCAACACACACTCCAAGCTGGATTTTAAACACACGCTGTCTGTGCACCCTCCTATTCAGAGGAGGAATTGGGAATGGAATGCAATACATGCTGATTCCATATTTAACACCCCGACCAGCCTTTCTTCTTGTCTGATCCTGCACACTCCCCTCAGCATCCTCGCTGCTGCCCCAAATCATCCTAGCTCTTGCAAAGACTTGTTTTCCCTCCTCACCTTTATTATTCCCCTTCCTGAAATGTGAGGGTCAGAGAAGAGCTCTGTGCTCCATTTCGGGCTAAAAGCAAAACCTTCAATTAGACATCACATCATATCATTACAGTGACTTAGATGACTGATTTTTTTTTAAATGCAAAAATACTTATGAGCTCATTTAAATCCTAACGAGCTGTTGTCTTGGCAGAGCTGCCACAAGGCCACGCATAGGCTTTCTCAGCAGGCTTTGAAAACCCAGCTGCTGCCTTGGATTCATTGCTTCTGAGCACCAATCACCAGAGGGAGCTCCAAGGGAAGAATCTTCTGCCCAACATTTGGGAAGCAGGCCTAGGGGCAGGGAGGCTGACTGGAAAGGGACTTCCTCCCTCACCACCATGGCTTGCCAGTTCCTCCCTAGCAGCTCTCTGAAGGCTATTCCAGCCCTATGGTTGGAGCACCATCCATGGTTCCTTTGTACAGAAATGGAGAGTGAAAAGATCCACATGGCAGTCCCTAAGACTTTACCCTTGGCTTGCCAGAGGCTTTGGTGTCTCTCCTGTTGCTGGGGGACCTCTCTTAGAAAAGCCTCACTAAGCACTTATGACAGGTTTCAGAGTAACAGCCGTGTTAGTCTGTATCCGCAAAAAGAAGAACAGGAGTACTTGTGGCACCTTAGAGACTAACAAATTTATTAGAGCATAAGCTTTCATGGACTACAGCCCACTTCTTCGGATGCATATAGAATGGAACATATATTGAGGAGATATATATACACACATACAGAGAGCATGAACAGGTGGGAGTTGTCTTACCAACTCTGAGAGGCCAATTAATTAAGAGAAAAAAAAAAACTTTTGAAGTGATAATCAAGATAGCCCAGTACAGATAGTTTGATAAGAAGTGTGAGAATACTTACCAGTATTCTTCATTACAGTGACTTAGATGACTGATTTTAGATGATTTGGCAGCTGCTCGAAGATGCTGAGGCAGCGGCTGCCCCAGGGGCGGGAGGCGAGTCTGAAGACGAAGGCCTGGGGCAGGGCGAGCAGCAGCGCCAGCAGCCAGTCCAGCGCGGCCAGGGCCCGGGCGGGCAGCGGCGGGTCAGCCGGCATATATGTTCCATTCTATATGCATCCGAAGAAGTGGGCTGTAGCCCACGAAAGCTTATGCTCTAATAAATTTGTTAGTCTCTAAGGTGCCACAAGTACTCCTGTTCTTCTTTTTGCGGATACAGGCCTGGTCCCCACTTAGTCCGGACTTCGGACTAAGGTACGCAAATTCAGATACGTTAATAACGTAGCTGAATTCGAAGTACCTTAGTCCGGACTTACCGCGGTCCAGACGCGGCCGGAAGTCTCCCCCCGTCGACGCCGCGTACTCCTCTCGGCGAGCTGGAGTACCGGCGCCGACTGTGAGCACTTCCGGGATCGATCCGGGATCGATTTATCGCGTCTTAACCAGACGCGATAAATCGATCACAGAACATCGATGGCGTGCCGCCGGACCAGCCGGTAAGTGAAGACTAGGCCACAGACTAACACGGCTGCTACTCTGAAACCACTCATTGCAGTGTTTGCCATGAATTCCTAAGGCTACTCACTCAGAAAAGAAAGTGTATTTCTTCCTCCAACTGCTCGCCTGTGTACAGAATGAAAATATAGTATAACCAGGAGACTTTTGTATTCCACAATGCCTCTGTGGCAGAATTTGCCATCAGAATTCACTCTTTGCCGCAGTATCACGCTATTGTGCTAATTTCAACTTTCACTTTTCAAAACCATGTTTCTAACCTTCATGATTGCAGAGTAACGCTTGAAACCATGAACTGGGGGGAAAGCAATGCCATGACATCCGCCTGAGTCTTCAGCCAGCCTGAAGCAATAGTTCTAAGAGGAATGAACTTATCTCATTGGGGTGTTAACACCAGAACCTAATAATGGCCATGTGTAGTCTATTGAAAACAGGGCCTAGATAAAATACATTTTAAAATCAATAAATAATACAGGACCTGTTTCACTGATTTTTTTTTGTTACAAATTTCCAGATATCAATCAATCAATCAATCAATCAATCCTTTTAATCTTTTAAACCAAGTCTGTCACAGAATTTCTAGAGTGCTGCAGATCCTAGAGACCCTGGTGTAGAATTTTAACTCCTGCCAAGCGCGTGGGGCCTGGAGGATTTGCACACCTACAACCAGCTAACACTGGCGCTTAAAACAACCGTCACCTAAGTTTTCAAAACTTTTTGTTCTTCCTTATTTCCCACCTTAAAAATCCCGTGAGCTGGGAGTCAGACCCTGTGAAGCTCTGAAGACGTACATCCTAGGCTCTGCCCATGTTCAAGCTGAAGCTGTGCTAGCAGCAACCAGTTTTTGACAGTTTGGACAGGGCAACAGAGACTAACATGTTGAACTTTTCAGGTAGAAGAGAGAGCAATGTATGCTGTTCGCCTAATTAGGAGAGTGAGTTGAGGGTGGCTTTGCTCCATGTTCCCACCTGTTTAAGAGTGGAGAGAGGGAGAGTGAATTTAATGTGGGGTTTCACTAGAAGAGAGAAAAAGTGACAGACATAATAAATGTAGCACCTTCTGCCTGGGTTCGGTGGGATACAGCATCCAGGGAAGATAGTGAGCGTGGGTTAAGTATGAATTGGTCCCAATTCTCATTGCAATCATTGTCACCGAAATGCAGTCATGCTGTGCCATTTCCAAACGTGTTGTAATCTTTGTCACAAGAATGGGGTATCAGATAAGCAAGGCATCCTGGATGGCTGTAACCGCATTGCTGCACCTTCCTTGATCTTTTCAATATTCTGTAATTGATCGGTTTACCATTCCAATTTCCCTTTGTTTACAGTCTCCGTAACCCGTATGGGAAGCTGCTGAATTGTTCAGGCAATTGAAGGAGATAAGGACCATTGAAAAATGCTTTCATTACAGCACACGGCTTTCCCACAGAAATTGAAGATCAGGGACCAGATCCGTAGCTTTTGTATATCAATGTAGCTTCATTAAAGTCAGTGGCTCCATGCTGATTTGCACCCACTAAGCACCTGGCTCTAGAATTTTAATGTTTGTGTTCTACAAATAAAAAGACTTTAAAAAGAACACAAAACAGATTCGTTTCAATTTGTTCTGCTGTCGATTCTTGTAGAAAAGAAGAGATGAAATGAAATCAGACCGACCCGTTAACCCTTAAAGTTTGAGGTGTAAAACGCTTGGGGAGAAAAATCTAAATATCTGTTTAAGATCACAAATAATTAGCACAATAGCTGCAGGATTTTAAAGTATGTGAGAAACATATTTTAGATAAACTTGGCCTTTACAGAAAGGAAAGCTGGTCTTGTGGTTATGGCACTGAATTTGAACTCAGGGAAATCTAAATTCAGTCCTTCGTTTAGTCACAGACCCCTGTGTGATCTTGCACAAACTGCTTAAGGCCTGATGGAAAATCCATGGGCTTTGAATCTGGTCCAGATCCTCAAAGGTACATAGGCACATAAGGGGCAGAGAGCTGCCTGTGTCTAGCATTTAGGCACAACTGACATTTTCAGAGCTGCTAAGTCCCTATGGCACCTAAAACGCCACCAGTCGGCATTTGCAAAGCTGCCTGTGTGCAGATGCCACCCCACAGGTAACAAACAGCTCAGAGCCATAGCTCAAGCCACAGCCCCAATGACATCAAAGGGAATGCTTAAACTAGGCAGGGGAACACCTTGCTCCCCAATCCTGCTACATGCATCAGGAGGGGCAGGGGCAGGGTACCGCTAGGTGGGGGCAGAATGATGCCACACATGGGGCACAAGGAAATGTAGGGTGAGTGAGGTATCACGCATGAGCAGGACTCTGACTGTTTTGGCTGCTACGGCTTGCACAATGGAGTGCTGATTTCATTTGTGCCTATGGTGCTACGCTGTTACCCCAATACAGCCAGTAATTGCTCCTGCTGAAAGCTGAGCTCAGCGTCTGTGTTTCCCTCTGCAACAGCTGGCAGCATCCCAAACCCCGGAGACAGCCCTGGAGCTGCAGGAGCTGCTCTGTTCAGTGCTGAGTTGTGAAATCAGTGCACAGCTGAGACCGTTTTGCTCAATCCATTTGCACAGTCTAGGACTAGGTGGTTTGAAGCTGCCGTGCCCAAAGAGACTTCTAGTAAATCCCTCTTCTCTTTCTCACCAGCCAGCATGTCACCTCAGCAATGCACCCAGCTCAGAGACCGGAGATCTAAAGGCTGCCTCCAAGCTTGGCTCTGCCAGTGGAGGTTGTAATTACTGGGCAATCCACAAATACTTTACATTAGAACCGCCATATGGAGTCCAACCAATGGTCTATCTAGCCCAGTATCCTGTCTTCTGACAGTGGCCAATGCCAGGTGCCCCAGAGGGAATGAACAGAACAGGCATAACTGAGTGATCCACCCGCTGCCTTCAGCTCCCAGATTCTGGAATACAGAGGCTAGGGACACCATCCCTGCCCATCTTGTCTAACAGCCATTGATGGACCTATCCTCTGAGAACTTATCTAGTTTATTTTTTAACCCTGTTATAGTTTTGGCCTTCACAACATCCCCTGGCAAGGAGTTCCGCAGGTTGACTGTGCATTGTGTGAAGAAGTACTTCCTTGCATTTGTTTTATGTAAATGTTCATGTAAATTTTATGTAAATGTAACACACAAAAATCCCACTAGGGAGAATGAGGTGCTTCTGCAAGCAAGACACTAGTTGCATTGATTATTCAGACTCAGGAGCAGCTCCGCCATGAGAAGATCGTGTCTAAGAAGGTCACTTTCTCTTCCATTCTGTACAATGGTGTTTACTGTTCACAGTCTGACAGCGATGAATTTAATGGACTACACAGTGTGCACAAGTAGTGTATTTTCTACCTTATGAGATGCAGAATAAATGCTCGGCTATTACAATATCTTTAAACTTTCCAGATCAATCTGATTGAACTGTGCACATCATTTGAAGTTTACAATATACCTCTAGCCATCAAAGAAGAAAAAGACTGCATGTATTTTTGAATCATGCTGATTGGTGACAGCTCTTCTATGGAGTTTCAATAACTCACTGATTTTTCTTTTAAATTGCAGTATTTTGTATATTTTAATCTCTTGTTTTGTCTGCCCTTGTATTTGTTTCTAGGGAGCTCCCATGTTAGAATCACGGTATTAAAAATGTTTCTTGTTTGGTTATGTAGCTTTTTCATGTTCATCAAAAAACTGAACTGGGAGCAATTGAATTTTACATTAGTAAACTGGTCAAATAAATTGGTAGAAGGTAATTCAACGCTCAGCAAAGAAGCTCCTTGTATTGTCTGATTAATAACATGCTGGTGCAGAATTTGTTTCTGATAGGAGTTAAATTCAAAAGCACTGTTTTTATTCATGAAGTAGACATGTTTGGTTCAGATTTACATAGGGATTTAGCAGAAAATAAACTCCTCATCCTTTATAGTGTGTATATCGAAATAGATCCTCAACTGATATACGTCAGCGTAGCTCCCTTAACTTCAGTGGAGCTGCCCTGATTTGCACCAGCTGAGGAGCTGTGCCCAAGTCAGTCTTTACATTTCTGCTACAATTCCGTTATGCTCAAATATGAAAGAAGCCCAGTTTCTCCTCTTACACCGCTGCTCGCTGGGGTCAGTGGGTGCTTGCACCTCTGCACTATCTGAATTTAATTGTGGTCAGTTCAACATCCCCACTCTGATTTCCAGTTCCAATGTATAATGACATCTCTGTAGTTTGCTTAGCTTTTGGCTTTCTTCTTATTTCTTGGTGGGATGCTCTGGGCACAGTTAGCTGGTTCCCTGCTGAGAAACTCAGACATAATTGCAAAAAAATCCCAGCACCTCTCCCAAAGGTTTCCTGGATAGAGCCAGGTGGAGTGTAGATTTTCTCTCAGAGCACTGAGCATTGCTTCCTCTTTAGACATCAACTTTAGTTAACAAAATGAATAAATTAAATGTGCCTAGACTTTCAAGGAAGTGGAATGCTTGAGCACTAACACTCTACCTAAAGAAAGTTGCCAGTCTTGTCACCTATAGAAAATCTAAAATAACTTCAGTGATATCTAGGCATCCACAATGGGAGTTTGGCCAGTGGTTTCCATGGGAGCAGGTCTTTAGATAATACTTAGCACTTCAGTAGTACCGTTAATCCAAGGAAACCGAAGCGTTTTGTAAACATTATTCAATTAAGCCTCACTATGCCCCTGTGAGGATGAGAAGTATTGTTACACTCACAGCACAGATGGGAGTTAGACACCTAGGCACTTTTGTATACACCACTAGGGTCTAGATCCACAAAGGGATTTAGATTCCTAGATCCCAAGCCCAGAAGCGATCCTTGTGGTCATCTAGTCTGACCCGCTGGAAAACACACTGAAAGTATTTGGCAAAGTCGTGAATAGTTTGGGGGTGACTGAAACTGCATTTTTCAGCAAATAAACTATTTGTCCAAAAAAATTTCACCCAGCTCTAACGAGAACCCAGCGGTTTGATATGCCAGGCTGAAGAACAGTTTGATCCTCACCAGTTATAAAGATAGCAGCATAATGACATGTTCAGCTCTTCGCTATAGCAGCTATACTGTGAACGCTACAAAAGGGACATATGCACTAGCCAGGCATCTACTTCCCAGGAACCAGGCTTCTGGATAAATATACCTCATTGCATAATCGTGTTGTCTCAAAGCCATGTTTCCAACTCATGGCAGGTCTCCATATGTAAATTAACTACAGAATAACCTGAATCACAACCCAAGTAAAAGACAGAGTTGGTATTAACATTTTCAGCATCAGCATCAGCCCTCAAATGAGAGGTGACGTTGCCCAGTGACAATGCCACTACCTCTCATCCTAGTAGGCAATGGTTGTGGTTGCACTGGAATACTCCGACAGATTAGCTTTTAAAATTTCCAATTAAAAACGCTGGCCAGCGTAACGGGAAATTAGTGTTGTACAAGTCAGTATTTCAGCCTGGGTGACATGCCACGCACCATAATAACGTTTCACTCCCTGGACCTGAGTGCCCAAGTCGTTTGTTTAATGTCTGTTTCTAAGACATATATCAGACATTTCTTCTTACAATTATACCCCCGCCCTCCAATAGTCACAGTTGGCCGACATTTTCAAAAGTGACTAGTGACATTAGGTATTTGGCTGTCCAACTTGAGACACTTTCAAGGGACCTGGTTTTCATGGGGCAGGTGCCCAGCGCTTTCTGAAAATCAGCCCAATTTGAGATGTTTCAAACTGAATACCCAACATTACTAATTACTTTTGAAAACATAGGCTAACATTCATTGTTTCTTTAGTTGCTCAAGTTGTATCCAGGTGTACTGGCAATACAGAAAAAACATGGAGGGACACGACCTGTCTTGTGTAGACTTAATTTCCAGCTGGTTCTAAAACATCCTTGAAACAATGTCATGGCTTCTGCAGATCCCACCTCCATTTTATTTAGCTAAGCCCTTGCTTGGTCGCAGAGGTTATAAAATCTCCAAGCAGCAACTTGCAGCAGAGACAAGCTTAGCACTGCTCATGCCGGTAGTTTCTCTTTTGGCTCGTCTGTCAGAGGTGCCTAAGGGCCACCTTGACTTTGGATTATTTCCCTGAGACACCAGGATTCAAAATGAACCCACAAAGAGTCCAGATTTTCAAAAGTGATCAGCACCCAGCAGCTCCCTTTGAGAACAATGGACAATCTGACCATGTGGATTCAGGCTAATGCGGAGTGCTTTTGAAAAATCTCAATATTGAATGACTCAAATGGTGTCAGAAAACTGCAAGGGCTGACAAAACATGGCATTTTCATTCCCTTTCCTATTACTGAGAGGGTAAGGAGGAGTTCCAGAGGGTCGGAGTGCTGAATAGGCTACCTACCTTCACTGTTCCTTCCGCTGCTGCCCAGTTTGAAGGGATTTGGGGGCCTTTGGTGTCACATGGTTTATCTGCACAGGGACATCCAGGAAAATTAATCTGAATTAATTTAAGGTGTGAATTTGAAGTGGATCAATTTAATTGCATTAAACTGCTGTGTGAGCATCCTCATTTAGAATTAAAGTCCACTTTAATTCTGAATAACACCATCTAGACAAGGATTTAATGTGGTTTAACTAATGCACTTCAAATTTACTCCTTTAGTTAATTCGGATTTACTTTCCTGATGTCCCCGTGTAGACAAGCCTACAGCCTGCTTGTGGTAGATCAGTTGAGGGGGAGGGGAGTTGGCTGTCTCTCTGAGATCATCATTGCTTTGATACACAGCAATGGATTCCTGAAAGGGAAAAACAGACGGTTGTTTCAAATGGGAGTACAATGCTAATCCCTATTCGTACACTTTCCATAGTAGGTAACTCAAAGATAGGTAGAAAGACAACTCGTGTAATAATCCTTCTTGGTACATACTCTGCCCTGGCAGAGGAGAAACCACACTTGCTTGTTTCATATACTCAGTAGCTGCCACTGGAGAAAAGGCCCAGAATTGATGATGACTAACAATGCTGTTACCTATTGCTAACTGTGCAGACAACACCTGATCCAGGAATTCACCAGAAGCTAGAGAGGGAAGTTTTGAAGACCTCCCTAATTATACCAACAGCTAAGAGAAAAGGTAGTTTCCTCTGGAAGTTCTCCAAGGTTACAGGGAACCCAGAAATATGTTGCTGCTCTTCCCATAAGCTACAGCTCGGGTTTTTGTGAGTATGAGCTGCAGACCACCACAGAGTCAGTGGTGGCGTCCATACTCTAGTTTGTTTTAGTTCACACGTCATTTCAAATAAGTGCTGTCTGTTATCAAAAATTGAGTCTGTTGAAGCAGTAAGGAAGGCAGAACTTGGAGAGCATGTGCTGAGCATGCGAACACAACACATCTCTGTGCCATGCTTGTGGATAGACGGCGAAAGAGGTGTATGAAGTGCTCATGGGCATGGGCAGATGGTGCAGGCCCTTTAGCTCAAATCAGTAGAGAGTCTGGAATTGGCTGGGCAAACAGACCAGGACAAGGAGCCTCTGGCCACATGCTGCTGATGGACAATGCACTGATCCTAATCAAGGGATACATTGTCATTCCCATTATGCATTCTGCCTCTTCCATAGATTAGTGTTCTCTTGATCATCTTTCCTCTTGCACTGCACACTCAACTTATGGCACAACTGTGCTACCGCTTTGGGCCAGATTCTGATACTCCTCCTCCCCGTGTTCCCCAAGCAGTTGCATTAGAGTCAGTGGTAATTGCATGTAGGTGAAAGAGTACTAGAATCTGACCCTTAGGGGCGTTGCCACTTTCCTGTCCCATTTGGCAGCAATGACGTTATCCAATACTGCAGGGGTGGTTGTCAGTTTTGTGTTAGAACCCAGCAACTCAGAGCTCAATGCGTGCTTGTCTGTGGGAATGAAGGAGGAGCCCAGTTTACAGATCCAAATCACATCTAGAAAAATGGGCACATTTCTCTTTTAAGTTCCATGAGCTTTGAATCAGGAGCCAGTGACTGAAAAGTACAATGAGGATCACATGCTGCTGGGGAAAAAAAAATCTTCTTGCATACTACATCTGCTAGAGTACTCACCAAAATGAATCACTCACCCACTAAAAAAATAAATATCACTTACTGAAGCCGATATATCTCAGAATGGATAACGTTAGTCAACTGCTGAGTCAGATATGTCACTCATTGAGTCAGATGTATCACCTACTAATTCAGATACATTGCCTACTAAATGAGATAGATCAGCTATTAAACTAAATACATCACGCCTTGAACCAGTTATATTAGCCGCTGGATCAAATATGCAGTATATTCAATCAAAGTTACCACCTACGGATTCATATATATCATTTTGTAAAACATATCTGGGTATAGTCTATTTTCCACCACAATACATAATAAGGTAAAGCTTGATATAACGTGCCTACCTGGAAATGAACTCAATGCTCTGCTACAACCATTAATGGAAAATATATCACCCTTGAAACATCAGCTTTCTGGGGACACACTAATCATATAACCGGGGTGAAGACACTGTCAAAAAATGTTATGGTCCACAGTAGCTCCAGAGCAATACTCATTTTTTATAGCTGATTATTAGACTTCACACGCAGGAGAAGGCTGCCAAGATTTCATGCAACTGGAACAAGGGATTCATTACTGGGGGAGATGGAGAGGTGGAAAATCAGCTTCAGCTCTCTGCAGTGTAGGGAAGATGGACCTTCTGCAGAATTTTGCATCAAACTTTTTCTGGAAATGTCTGGGGACTTTAAAAAGCCAGAAGCTCGATCCTGCTAATGGACTCCATTGATGCAACAGAAACACAGGTCTAAATTAAGCAAGATTCTTATGTGCATGCCTACATTAAAGCACACAAAAGGTGTATGGGGCTACTTGCCTGCATACAATTAAAGCTCGGTGAAATTTTTCAGGCAAACTTTTTTTGCCAGAAAAAAAAATGCAGATTCAGGTTGACTGAAACACTTTGCAAATTTGGGTTGCAACTTTTCCAAATGGTTCCAGTAGAAAACAAAACAGAACGAATTCTCCTCAGAAAAATCAGTATGTTTGACATTTTGGAAACAAAAGGTTTCCTTTTCTCAAATTGAAACACCTTTTCATTTTGAATTTTGTTTCAATTTTATATAAAAATGATAAAAATATATTTTTCTTGCAAAAGTGTTAAATCCTAATTAGCCACTTCTTATGCTGCTGCTGTCACCCCAGGGGCAGTAAGAAGACAGGACAAAGCCTGTCCTTGCCATATACCACATACTATAGAGTTATGTTCAGAGGAACAAAGATATCATTGCTGGTAATTAACTCACAGCCAATACATTTACTGCTTTGGATGTGGGGAGTTGAACAGAATCTGTTAAAATATTAGCATAATACAGTATTTGAAATTAATGAAGGCCCCAGTTCAGGATATATACATCTATATCATATAGCCAGAAAGGAACCTGAAAGGTCCTCAAGTCCAGCTCCCTGCCTTCACTAGCAAGACCAAATACTGATTTTTGCCCCAGATCCCTAAGTGGCCCCCTCAAGGATTGAACTCACAATCCTAGGTTTAGTAGGCCAACGCTCAAACCACTGCGCTCTCTCTTAAGTGATACTTAAGGATACCACTTAAGCACGTGATTAAGCCCACCCTTATTCAGGAAAGCACATCAGCCTGTGTCTCCTACTGAGATTTAAGCCCACACTTCAGAGCTTTCCTGAATCGGGGCCAGGAATAGGCCTGCCTCAGTTTTCAGTAGAGTTTCCTCCTTGTGTTAGAGTGGTGAGGTTTACAAACCCCACACTGGAAAAGAAAGGGTTAAAGGTGGCCCCACACCTCCGCACCTGCAAAGCCTGCACAGGCTGAAGGAGGAGCTTAAAAAGGAGAGCAGAGCAGCTCTGTAGCAGGTAGGCCGTTGGAAGGGAGCAGATCTACATGTTGAGAAGTTGGGCCACAGGACCTCTTGTGTTGTGATGACTGGCTGTAGAGACCTCGCCAGGTGAGCAAAGAAGAACAAGGAGCAATGATCTCAAGTTGCAGTGTGGGAGGTCTAAGTTAGATATTAGGAAACACTATTTCACTAGGAGGGTGGTGAAGTACTGGAATGGGTTACCTAGGGAGGTGGTGGACTCTCCTTCCTTAGAGGTTTTTAAGGTCAGGCTTGACAAAGCCTTGGCTGGGATGATTTAGTTGGGGATTGGTCCTGCTTTGAGCAGGGGGTTGGACTAGATGACCTCCTGAGGTCCCTTCCAACCCTGATATTCTATGATAAGGTACTGGTGACTCACTGAAAGGTGGAGGCTTTATCTTGGTGTTTGAGTTCTGCACTTTGCATTGCGGGAGGAGAGGGCACAGATAGGAAGTTATCCAGAGAGGCAGCTGCATAGCACCCTGGGGTGCAGGGCCTACCTGCCAACCACTGGGCTGTGGACTGCAGGCCAGTGCCCGGGGTGAGCCTGGGATCCTTGACCAAACTCTAAAGAGAGGCTGCTGAAATTGTCTATCACTGATGCTGGGAACCTAGCTGAGGGGCGACAGTCTAGAAGATACAAGGGACTGGGATGTGAGATCTCAGCCCAAGGGTGGGAGCCCTGAGGACACCTGAGGGATCCCCTGTTGTTGGATTATTTATACATGCCCTGAAAGGGACAGACTTGCATATGTGACCTAGCTGGAGGGCTGAGGCAGTGGAAGGGCAGACCACCACCAGATGGTAAGAAAAGACAACCAGCCACACCCCAGCCTGAACACTAGACCACTTCACAGTTACCTGTACCCAAGCTGCACCATTACATTCCCCATTAATACTGTTTGGCTTGTCCCTCCCCCCAAAACACTGTTCCATGTGAACATTTGCACCCTTTCCTCCCCCCCCCTCCGCACCTCTCCTCTTTTTGTAGCACAGGTTTACACGGCACAGACAGGGATGTATGGGGAATGATTTTCTGTCGCTTTTCTGGCCTACACTTGTGCAATACATCAGTGGCTGGGCATCAGTTGTTATGTATTGGGAATTTGCCCCAATTCCACAAAGCCATATGTAAATATATAGATATAAGGGAACAGAGTTCCCAAAGGGCTCAGCACGCAGCAGCTCCCATTGTTCAATGACCAGGGAATACTCCATTGTTCTAAACGGGAGATGCTGGCTTCTGATCCCTTTTGAAGAAAACGTTCATTTAGGTGCCTAATGCTCTCCAGGTACATTTTGCTGACTGTATTCCTTTCATTAGCTAACATTTCTTTTGTTGTTTTAGCTCACTCCTTTGGATTTTATATTCACATTACTCCATTCCATAAAAAACAAGCCATAGATCAATTTCTAGGTACCTTGGGTTATGCTGAAAATGATTACGGCTTAAGTATCTCTCAAATATCCTGTGATTATACAAATAAAGGATGTGAGTGTAAAAAGGGAAGGCAAGAGAAGCCAACAGAGGAGAGCAAAATATTAGTGTGATTAGTTTTGTATTATTCATTTGGGTTTATAATCATTCTTCTGGAGTGCCCTTTCATGGGCTGCAGAATTATAATTGCCCTTGTTTTTCCGCAGCATAAGCACTTTACAAACAAACAAACGGTACAGGTGCCTTTTAAGCTCGTCTTCCATTTCATTGTGGGAGGGGATTTGTAGAACAGCTACATCAGCTTCCTGGCATGGTTAGGGTTTGAAATAATAGAACATCTTTCCCAGGATGCAGTTGTACAATGAGTTTACTGTTATAAGGCCAGACTTCTATTAGCTCGGTGGTTCTCAACCTGGGTGTGGCGGGGCGATGACTCACCGACGCGGCGCCTCCTGCTGGTTGTCCAGGGAATTAGCTCTTTTCCAGCTCTAGAGCGCCCTCTGCAGGCTGATGCCTTGCCTGCGCTAGCCCCATGTCCTTCCCGTACCCCGGTGCCTTTGTATACCAGGGTTCTGCCCCCAGCACTAATCTCTCCATCTCCGGGTCTCCCCTCCCAGGGGAGCCCCCTAGCCCCACCTTGCCTCAGTGGCTACTGCCAGTCATCATCGAGCCCCCGCTCCCTGGGGCAGATGCAGTCTGTAAACCACTCATCATCGGCAAGGGGGGTTGGACCAGCTGCCTCTGCCTATCTCTGGGCTGCCCTCTGCAACCCTAGTAACCTTGTGGGCCCTTATCTGGGCCTGCAGCCTGGGGCTTAGCTAGGCTGGAGCTCCCCAGCTCCCTCTGCCCTTCCCCGGCACTGCTCCACCCTAGGTCCCCTCCTCAGTTCCCAGGCAGCCAGGTCCTTCTCTCTCTGAAAGCTAGAGAGATTGTGTGTTAGCTCCTGGCCCACTGCCCTCTTATCAGGGCCCAGCTGGGCCCTGATTGAGCTGGCCACAGATGCGGCTGCTTCCTTAATCAGCCCAGCTTTCCCAGTTGCAGCCCCTCCCCAGGCTGCTTTTAATCCCTCTTTACCGGGGTACGTACCCCATACAGGGGTACGTACCCCGGGGGTATGCAGAGGTATTCCAGGGGGCACATCAACTCATCCAGATATTTGCCTAGTTTTACAATAGGCTACATAAAACACTCTAGTGAAGTCAGTACAAACTAAAATTTCATACTGTGATGCTCTGTACCTCAGGGGAACCCACCACCCCCATGTTCATCCTTGTAAAATGATTGTGTGGTATCCAATGCAAAGTTTGTCATGTTGGGTGTCTTCAGAAGGCTCATGATATACTGAACATTGTTGTTATAGCAATGTTATAGGCTGTAATTTTATGTATATAATTATGAGGCTGAAAATGTGTCCTCATGGCTTAAAGCAAGCCCAGGCAAAAACACCAAGAGCAGAGGGGCAGTTCACACCTCATCAGGGTATGTATGGGACAAACCCAGCCCAGCCTCACAGGAACAAAGGACACTGGCCTAGGGAGCAACATAGGATCTGTTGGACTCTTGAGTGAGTCACCCCCCTTCCTTTGGTCAGTTTGGGACTGCGATGAGGTAATGCTCACCTGACCCTGAAGCGGGGGGCGGGGGGTTAGCCAAGAGAGAAGAAATAACATGATGAAAGGGAGAGACATTTGCCATGCTCTCTCTCTCCCACCTTCATCTACAGACGCTACCACCAAGCAACTGAAGCGCTGATCAAAGGGGAGAGCCTGGCTGAAAATCAACCAGCCAGCCTGTGCTGAGAAGCATCTAAGTTTGTGAGGGCACTGAAAGTGTTAAGATCAACTTAGGATGTATTTTGCTTTTATTTTATTTGACCAAATCTGACTTCTTGTGCTTTGACTTATAATCACTTAAAATCTATCTTTGTAGTTAATAAATCTGTTTGTTTATTCCACCTGAAGCAGTGCGTTTGGTTTGAAGCATGTCAGAGACTCCCCTTGGGATAACAAGCCTGGTGCATATCAATTTCTTTGTTAAATTGACAAACTCATATAAGCTTGCAGCGTCCAGGGGGCATAACTGGACACTGCAAGACGGAGGTTCCTAGGGTTGTGTCTGGGATGGAGATATTGGCTAGTGTCATTCCGTTGCACAATCCAAGGAGCAGCTTACATGCCAGAGTCTGTGCGTGAACAGCCCAGGAGTGGGGGTTCTCACAGCAGAGCAGGTTAAGGCTGGCTCCCAGAGTCAAGGATTGGAATGACCTAGCAGATCACCGGTCCGGATAACACCAGGGGAATGTCACATATAGACAATGACTTGTTTATACTGCTCTATATACTATACACTGAAATGTAAGGACAATATTTACATTTGTATCCAGTTTATAATTGTATGGTAAAAATGAGGAAGTCAGCAATTTGTCAGTAATAGGGTGCTGTGACACTTCTGTACTTTTACGTCTGATTTTGTAAGCACTTAATTTTTAAGTGAGATGAAACTTGGGGGTACACAAGACAAATCAGAGACCTGAAAGGGGTACAGTAGTCTGGAAAGAAGTTCATATGTGACACACTGGGAAAAGGATAGACAAGTTACCAAAGAGGAATGGGGTTGTGTATGGAAAAGAGGACTAGCAACCTCTGCCTATGGCACAATAAAACGTTAGGATACTACTTCACCAGTAACTTACACCAATCAGGTTAAAAAAAAGAGAGAGCTTAAATGAGGATAAGTGTTGGAGAAATTGTGCTGAAATCAGAGATTTTATGCATATATGGTGAACATGTCCAACTGCTAAAGTATTGGGATGCAATTTATAACCAAATATCACAAATGGTTCACTATTTATTACCAAATGATCCTTTGGTAATCCTGGGGCTTTCTCGCAGAAATGGTCACCCAAAAGGAAATGAAGAATTAATCTTTCGTTTGCTAGAAGCTGCTTAGTTACTGACAGCCTCCCACTGGAAAATGAAAAACAATCCAGCTTTAGAGGAATGGTTTAAAAAAAATGGGAGATTCTTATGGAAAAAAATGACATCCCAATTTTGAACCCAGCAAAATTGACAGAGCAGTTAGCTCCTTAGATACTTGTTTTTATTCAATATTCAGGAAAAGTACATTCTCCTGAGCACACCTGTCCAAGTTTTTTGAATTCTAACACATGATTTACATACCTGGTCAGTTAAATGTGTAATCAGAGATTTCACTCAGTTTAATAAAATCACTAAAAACAGCTTGTCATAGGTTTAATGATGCTTACTCTGTAACAGTCTATTAAACAGAGATCTGATGCGCATATTCCTGTATAATGTCTCCTAAACAAAAACTCAGTCTTGATTGTTTTGTTTCTGACATTTACATGGCTTGGATTTGTGAACCTCTTGATACATCCTAAAGGGGGCTGCGGGTTGGGGAAAGGTTCCCAGACACTTTAGGACCCTGTTTTCATCTGATTGTTATAACTTTGCCCATTTGGGCTGAATTTTACATGCTGCCTGTCTGCATATCTGAACCTGAATTATTTTGGAAAACTTCAGCCAAAATGGTACAGTAATAGCCATTTCCGAGAGCAAGTCTAAGGGGAAAGACATTGTTTTGCCCATGTTAAAAAATATGGCAGCCTTTTCTTTGGACAACTCAAATACACCGTGCTTTACGACAAGATCATGAAATGTGGCAGGGGGGTGGTCGCTTTCAGGCATGTGCCTATTATCCTTGCAGGGCCGGCTCCAGCATTTCTGCCACCCCAAGCAAAAAAACCCCAAAAAACGTGATCGGCGGCGGCAATTGGAAAAAAAAAAAGCCGCGCTCGGCGGCGGCAGTTCAGCGGCAGGTCCTTCGCTCCTAGAGGGAGTGAGGGACGTGCCACCCCCGAATTGCCGCAGGTGCCGCCCCTCTCCTTTGGCCGCCCCAAGCACCTGCTTGTTAAGCTGGTGCCTGGAGCCGGCCCTGTATCCTTGTCAAAATGGCGCCACATTTGGTCCAGGAGGCTATGATTGCAAACCAGGGGAGGGGAGACTGGGGCCGGCAACTAGTGAGGTAAATGGTGTGAGGGACTGGGAGCTAGTTGGACGGGGGAAGCAGTTGAGATGGGTGAGGATCTGTGGAAAAGAAGAGACTAAGACTGGCTGGATAAGGAGACTCGGACTAAGATCCACTGGGCAGCGGGTGAGGGGAGACAAAGGTGATGAGGTGCTGGGGTTTAGGGAGAGAACTGGAACCAGCTGGGTAAATAGATTGGGACAAGGAGCCAGAAGTTGGGGGCTGATGGTGGGAGAAGAGTATGAGACTGGATGAGGAGCCTTGAGGGAGGGAGACGGAGAGAGGAGACACAGATGGCACAAGGAGCCAAATGAGGCAAAGGTCGTGGGTGTGGGAAGTATGATGATGATGTAATTAAAGACTGTATCATAAAATACATCCACACAAAGGGCAAAATAACATTGTATGGGCAATCTTCATTCAGACACTTCCTAAGTTTTGAGTGCTTAACTTTGAAAACTTAATAATTGTATAGTGTTTATCTCAAATAAAATTCACAGTATTTTATTAAGTCCCTAAGTTTCCTCTACAGTTTTCCATCCTCTTCTTCAAAGTGCACTGAGGAACTACTAGTCTGTGGCACCAGCATCCAGACAAACACTTAGTGTGTGGCACACCAGTGTGGGATAGTTTGAAACCCCAGCTTGCCACGCACTAAGTGGCCTGTAGACAAGCCCGCAGTGAGGCTGGATTCTATATACCACCAGTCTCTGAAGACTGTGGATGCCAAAGGGACTACATGTGGAGTGAGGTGCTCCCTGGCAGGAGTACATGGATCAGAACATTGTCCTGAGGAGCAAATACAGCCCACAGACTTGCAGACACAGACATCCCCTGGCAGCAGAAACAATGAGGTTCTGCTTCTCCGGGGGAGAGGAGACTGTATTCAGGTGTGCATGGTCCTGCTCGAGAGGAGGCAGGCTTACGGCCCAGCAATGAGAAAGCGATGGGCAAGGTTGGTGTGATTGCTTGTCCTTCCTCCCCATGAAGTGTATGCACTGGGGACATGCATGACCACATCAGTCTGACATTCTATACCTTGGGGGGAATGTCCTGCAACCCCCATATTTCCCATTTTTATATCATCGTGATCTTGCATATAAAGCATGCCTTGTAAAGTTCCAGGGAAAGTTTAGGATCTGCTGAAAGTCATTTCTCTATCCATATATGTATAGCATTAATTCATGAGAATTGTGTAGTATGGTTGTCACTAAAACATGCTGTACGTTGGGGAATCAGCCAGATATTAGCTCCATAGAGGCAACAGCAAGGAAAGAAATCGATGCCCGGGTGGGGTGTCAAACAACACATTAACTGCCATTGTCCAGCAAGGGAGCTACAATTCAATGACTCACCTGCATGAGGCCACACCAGGGGAATTGCTCAACCTTGCCTGGAGACTCAACAATGCCCACCAGACATGCCTGGACTCGTGTTCCCCAAGCACATGGGACAGAATATAAAACAGAACACAGGGGCCCCATGTTTGGCCTTTCTCCTGCCCTCACCTATGCTGCAAGCAATCAAGACACTCAGAAGAAGACTGAAGACTCCAACAGAGGAGGCTGGCCCAGGTTTCAAGAGTGAAATTTGTATATTAAGGACTGCAATACCCAGTGGGGTGAGGAAAAACGGATTAATCTAGATGTTGCCCAGCCTAATAGGATATAGAGTTTAGATTGCATGCTTATATTTTATTTTGGTAACTAACTCTGACTTGTTGTCTAACACTTTGACTCTCTCTCTTGTAGTTAATAAATTTGTTTAATTGTTTATCTTTACCAGTGAGTTTGTATGAAGTGTGTGGCAAAACTGCTCAGGTTTGCAAAGGCTGGTTGTAACAGGGTGGGACTCACCACCACGGCACCTCCTACTGGCCATCCTGAGAATTAGCTCTCATTTCACTGGAGAGCCCTCATCTAGTGGTATCTTGCCTGTCATCACTCTCGCCTCCTCTAAGACCCGTGTCACTCCCCAGACCGTGGCATACTCTTCTGGGCATGGCCCTCCACCTTCTCCCACCCCCTCAAGGGGAACCAGCTGTCTCTAGTCCATCTACTTGCCGCTGTGGCCTACTGTGGCCTTTGTTCTAGCCCCTCACCTGAAGGGGTAAACTGCAGTCCGAATACTGGCCACCCCCTCTGTGGCAAGTGGGGAAAAAGAAGGGGGGCCATAGCTGGCAGCCATGTGCTGCCGCTCCTCCAACTCCCACCACCTATTTCCCTGGGCCACTTCCCTGTAGCCCTAACCACTTCCCAGCCCTTTGTATCAGGGGCCTCAGTCTGGCCATCCTCAGGCTGGAGCTCCCTATTGCTCCCCTGCCCTTGGTCAGCATTGCTGTATCTAAGGGACTCCTCCAAGGCAGCCAGCCCTTCTCCCTTGCACTCCAAGGACAGACTGCCCCTGCTCTGTTGAGCAACCCTTCTTATATGGCCCTCCCTGGCCCTGATTGGCTGCTCCAACAAGCCTTCTCCTGATTGGCTCTCTATAAGCCCTCCTCCCATTGGTTGGGTTTTGCGTAGCCTCCCTGCGGGCTGCTTTAACCCGCCATCTACCTGTGTGGGGCAGCTGCCCTATCACACTGGTGTACATCCACTTTCCATTGATGAAGTGGTGAACCAATTAATACCTTTGCACTGCCTATCTTGAGCAGTTCAAGATGGTATATTACTGAGGTATAGTGTTGGGAGCTGAGGGGGGATTTGGCTGGTGCCTTTCCCTGTGTGATTCATGAGTGGCTCTGGGAGCATTCATACAATCTAGCTGGGTGTGGGGCGCCACATGCGGTTTGTGCTGAGTGATAACAGCGCCTGGAGGGGTTGTTGCTGGTCACTAGCGAGGCATTGTGAGAGACAGCCCAGGTTGGAGAGAGTTACGGGGACACAGCGGTCCCACGGTCCCAGGCTGCACTCCGGGGATCCCATCACACAGCCATAGGGCTAAAGCTGTTTCCACTGTTAAGTCTGGATAAAAACACTACTTTCTAGTTCTGCAGTGATGGTGCCGAGAGTGCAGCCTTCTCAGACTGTGTGCGGACTTCCTGGAGTTACCAGTGGGCCCTATAGCTATCCGGGTTAGAAGTTTTCTAGCAGGGTTCGCCTCAAAAGATCTAGTGGGGCTTGATCCTATGTCCAGTGGAGTCAATGGGAGTCTTCCCAGGAAGCCAGATAACTCTCTGGTAGAGTAGATGAATAGTCTCCCATGTTTTCTTTACTGAGGGATGTTCTGATTGCTGCTCATTTTTCCTGTGTTTTTTAACCGATAACTCAGATCAGGACATCTGGAATTGCCAAGAGAGCCTGTTGCCCTCAGAGCTGTTGTCCTGAGTCTCTCAAGCTGACTTAATCTGTCTCATACCAATAGCCCCAACATGGCAGCAAAGGTCCCTCCATATTTTATGCTTGTGCCTAGGAAACTTGCTACCTCATGTTGATCTTCTGCAATTGTGCCAAAGTCTGAGCCACCTTCTCTATCTGGCTTTAAGATTAAGCTAGATAAGTTTATGGAGGGAATGGTTTGATGGGATAACGTGATTTTAGTCAATTAGTCAATAACGTGCCATCGCTGGTAAATAGTATCAATGGTCAATGAGGGTCTGGCTGGAGAATCTTGCCTGCATGCTCGGGGTTCTACTGATCGCCATATTTGGGGTCGGGAAGGAATTTTCCTCCAGGGTAGATTGGCAGAGGCCCTGGGGCAGGGGTCACTAGCTGGAGGATTCTCTGCAACTTGAAGTCTTTAAATCACGATCTAGGGACTTCAACAGCTGAGTTAAGGGGAAGTGGGTGGGTCAGCTTTTGTGGCCTGCATCATGCGGGAGGTTAGACTAGATGATCATAATGGTCCCTTCTGACCTTAAAATCTGAGTCTGGGAAACAGGAAATTATGCAAGAGATAGGGTGGAAGCTGCACTGCACAGTGAGTACCTCTGGGAGGCGCTGTGCCTCAGACATCCTTCTGAGACACAGGTCCTTCCTCCCGCTCAACATTTCCATATGGAGTAAGTTACTGCAGCCTTTGGCTGGATGCAGATGTAGAGCTCTTCTGAAATTCTGCACATGATTTTTTTTTCCCAAAAGAAAATTGAAACTTGCATGGAACTCAGCTAGTTGACACCAACTAAGAATCTGGCCCATTGCTTTCACCTTTGCCTTTGTGTGCAATATCCTCAGCACACTTTAGCTTTATAGACTTGCTCAGTTCCCGTATCTGAGGTTCTGTTTAACAGATCTCAGGGAAAACCCAGCCACTGGTCCCTGCCCTGACTCAGGTTCCACTGCCATTGTTTCGGTTTTTAACTCTCTATTCACTGAAATGTTATCTACATTTTTTTTAAAAAAGGTAAAAATTAAGACACAAGCAAAGTGTCTGCTTATCCATTTCTGATCACTACCTACTACAGATTTTTTTATGACACAAGATAAAACCAGCTAGTCTGCACTGGAGATTTGTAGTGTATTTCAGACTGAAGTTTAAAGGTATTTGGTTCCGAATGCAAAGTCTTCATATTACTGTAGTGGGTTTCTTCTTGCTACAGTATATTTGTTAGCGTGCAGTGGTTGGGCCATTTGGCTCACTATGGTTGTGCAGAGGGGTGGTAATACTGGCTGGAACAGCCACTGAGGACTTCCACAACTCAGGGGAAGCTCAGAATGACACAGAGCTAGAAAAATATCACCTCTCACAGCTCCCAGTGTATGGGGCATGCCAGGCTGTGGCATGGGAAAGGGGTGTGGCTGGAGTGCTGCATGTTGGCATTCCCCAGCTGATGCAACGACCTCTTGAGGGACATTGCAGCCAGGTGTAATATCCAGCAGTGTCCTTCACTGAATGGAGCCTGGGTGGGCCTGAGGAATCTTCTTGCATATTTTAAGTGAGGTGCTGTCAAAAACTACACTGAGCTGGGCAATGAGTAGCCTTCCTAGGAATACACTCAACTGACACTAGTTCCACCAGCAAATTGTTCTCATTCTGCTCCTCTCTATTCACATGACCATTCCATGTCCTTTCCTACATGGGATTTTATATCCCCTTCAGATACTGGTATTTCAAAGATCCCCATATCAGCAGATGGTCGCCGTCCATTCACTCACTGTCTTCTGATGCGGTAGCACTGCTCACTTGCTACTGTAGTTTCACAGACATGATTATTTGAGACCTAATATCATTATCCTAGTAAAGATTGTCAAAGCCCGGGCCTATTCGCAACTTTGGTCACTTCTTCATGCATTTACATCAACACTCTGCTGAGCTGGACTTGGTTACCACCCCCAGAAGCCTATATCTGCAAAATAATCTGGGATTTTTGGGGGGAAGGGGGGGTTGACCTTCAATCTGCTGAGACCATACAAGTAGAACAAAAAAGAGCCCTTGAGAAGTAAGTTCCCTTTTTTTTTTTTAATGGATTACCTTGCTGACCCTTAAAAAGCCAGAATCCCATGGCTGTGCCAATGAAGAGGTCAACACATAAAGAGTGTTTGAAATACAGTCTACAGGTGACATTGTTTTCCTACGTTCAACACTCCACCCTCTTCTGGGTGTTACACAAGAACATGAGAATAGTCAGGCTGGATTAGATCAATGGTCCATCTCGCCCAGCTTGTATCCTGCTTGAATACTGAGCTGTGTTTTCATGCACTCGTGACGGGTCTGATGCTGGCAGGCCAGGTGACAAGTGTGACTCCAGGCTTAGGCTGTTATGGTGCCTGAGGAGTTTACACTTGATGATTGGTTAGTGAAATCTCGGTCTAGAACTCACAGCCAATCTGGGGTTTGTGCCCTGGTTCCTGACAGTCTGCCCGGCGGTTGGTACTCGCGCTCTTGAGTCACGGCAGGCAGAAGTACAATGTGCTCTGGTGAAAACCTGGCCTCTCGTTCAGTAGCTAAATGGGAAGTGCCAGCTGTTGAGGAGTTTTGAGAAGGCCGTCCATTCTTTTAATTTCTAAGGCCCCCTAGCCACCCCTGTCCTCTCCTTATTGCCCAGAGAGCTGGTTTAAAAAAAAAAGGCCAATTGTTTTTTGCCAGACAACTTAAAAATTCAATTTAAAAATACATGAAAAATTGTGGGAGGAGGGGCATTGACAAAAACAAAATGGAGAATCCTTCAGTTTTGAAAACGGGTTTTGGTAAACATGTGAGTTTTGGTTTGATTTTTTTACAAAAAATGAAAACATTTTTCCATGTGGGGAAAGACTTTTTTCTTTTAATATTGACAATGCCTCACCCTCACTCCCGCATCAAAAAGTGATCATCTTTACTTGCCCCCTCATTCCTGCAAGGGAAACACAACATTAATAAAGTAAAATGACCATCACTGAAGCAATGACCATCACTTATTGCTGCCTTTTCCTCTTCTCCATTTCCTTCCTCTTGTCTGTCTCTCATTTCCCTGTTTCATTCTTATGTCTACATCACTTTCTTCCCCCCACCCACACACCCCTTTCAGTTTTTTCTCTCCTTATATCTTCTCCCCTCCTTGTCCCCTGGCTACTCCATGTCTCACTCAACTCTTTCTCTGATCTCTGGCCAAATCTATCCCAACCCCTTTTCCTTGACCCATCACCCCCAATTTCTATGGTCCCACTTTCCATACTCCCTTTCCATCACCCCTTAGCTCACCATATCTCCTCCCTAGCTTCTCAGTCCTACCATCTTTCTTTCCCACCCTTCTGTCTCTGCAGCCTTCCAACCCCTGCATATGATGGGGGAGGAATGAGGATTCTAATGATCACCCTGCCGTGTGACTTCTCCATCTGAGTATTATGCTTTGACTGCCACTTGTTCCAGAGTGGGTGTCTTCTGTGAATGCCCTCTTGCTTCTGGGAATGAGGTGTGCCTGCAGGTTATTGGACCTACCTGCTATAAGAATCTTTGCTATGGTCTAATATTTCACCCAATTTAAATAATGATCTAAAAAGAGAAGCCCTTTATTTCTCTCCAGGGGCAGATGTCTGACCTCCCCATTTGCAGCTGCAGTTTGCCCCCACAGTTCTGTACCCTTGTAATGAATTGCACAGGCAAATGCAAGCACCTGCATTTCTAATGACGGCCTTTGCCCCGACAATCGGAGGCCAGGGCTCAGTTGTGCACCCACAATTCAACAGCAGTTGCACTTGCAACAACACAAGTTGATGCCCCTTTCTGAAAATGTTGCTCTGATTCTCCATAATTTTTCTATTCCTAATAGAAATAAACTCCCGATCAAGTATGCTAGCACTTCACTGGCTAAGTAACAGCCCTAGGCTCTGCCTCAGGGCCTCTCTCACTAGCAGCTAGTCATTAACTACAAGGAAATGCCATCCGCCATTTGTCATTACTAGTTAATGCCTGCATGGAATACAGGTTCTTCCTCTAGTCACACAGTTAAATATGGAGAGCTCTTTCCTTCACACTACTCCCTGGTTACACAGGGACAGATTTGTAAAGGTATTTAGGTTCCTAAAGATGCATAAAGGCACTTATTGAGGTTTTAAAAGGTGTTAGGGCCCAGATCCTCAAAGCTATTTTGATTCTTAACTCCCACTGAAATGAAGGATAAAAAATGGGAACTAGGCATCAAAATACCTTTGTGTCTGGGCACGGACACTTTTGAAAATCCCAAACGGCACCTCTCGATGTCTTTAGATGACTAAATATCTAGGCCTCAGATCTCAATCCTGTGAGGTTCTGAGAACTCCGGTCCTGATCCAGCCAAACGCTTATGTACATGCTTACCTCAACGCACATAGCTTCCGCCAACACTCACTGATTTCCCCCACCCCACTCCTTGATTTTTTAGAAATGAAAACCAGAAAAGGTGGTTGAGAAGATGGTGGTGATGTAAGGTTCTGAACAACACAAGAGTGTAAAACCGGTGTGCAAAGGGCTTTTGAAGTTAGTCAAGCTCAGGTCTAGAAAGGCAAGCTACTGAAAATGAACTGGCTGGGCAGGCCCCTCGTCATCTGTGAATAGCCAGACGTCTCAGAGCGTCACCTTGCAGGGTGAGTGGGCAAAGGCAGCCCTTGAGAATGAGCTGGGGGAGTGTTTTCCAGAAGCCTCAGTGGCAGCTAGAAGCAAGGAGGGTACAGGGGACATTAATGATCCTAATGGAATCCGGAAAGTATCCAGAACAGTGTGTTCCAGTCATGGGCTATAGGGACCCTTTAAGGAAAAAGGAATGGGGGGTCCAGTCTACCCTGTTCCAAGTAGCCCCCCACTGTACAAAAACCTGGCAGACATGGAGAGCGAGCAAGTAAACTCTGGGTAAAATGCAGTCTTGGTGAGAAAAGATGACTGTCTTTTTAAGGGCCTTTGGCCAGGAACCTTGTCATGAAAGGTGGGACAATGCTCCCCATTCGCCCAGTCAATCCCCTGACCAATCAGAACAAAACCCTGGCGCTAGAGCAGCATATAAGGCTCTCTGTGGTGGATAGGAAGAGACAGCTCCGCTATAAACCTGCCTCCTCCCTGGCTGGGAAAGGGGGGCCCAGGTTCTCTTCCCTGGCAGTGGGAGAGGAGTG
The DNA here is from genome assembly GCF_011386835.1 of Chrysemys picta bellii. Lineage (NCBI taxonomy): Eukaryota > Metazoa > Chordata > Testudines > Emydidae > Chrysemys > Chrysemys picta. The sequence continues at coordinate 828,558 of NC_088795.1, forward strand.
AGAGCTCACTCCACCCAGAAGGGAGCCTGCGAGGAAGGACTTTAGGGACCAAGGTTTCAGTTTCAAGTAATGCTTGATATTGAAAGACCTCAACAGGTGGGGCTAGGTCCAGGAAACTTAAAGCGATGAAGGGGCTAAGCCTACTGCTGACCCCTCGATCACGGAAACAGTGACCGAGATGTGACTCGTTCATGTATCCCCATTGGATTGCATTCAGTCATGAATACCTGGGTACCTTGTGGCCTCTTATGATTTAAAATGGTGATTTAGACTTTCAGCCCCGCTCCACACCCGGCAGCACAAACGGCGCTCATCTCCCCAGCAGATGGCTGGCTCCAGTGTCACCTCTTCCTGCAGTTCCTGGTGTAGGGGGGTTGACTGCAGCTCTCCCCAGCTGATGGATGGACCCATTGTCAAATGGTCAAGGCTAGAGCCATTTAGGGCAGGGTGGAGGTGCGCAGGGAACCAGCGTGATACTCTAGCTTCCTGATTGTTTCTATAAAAAGCAACAGAGGGTCCTGTGGCACCTTTAAGACTAACAATTAGTCTTAAAGGTGCCACAGGCCCCTCTGTTGCTTTTTACAGATTCAGACTAACACGGCTACCCCTCTGATGATTGTATCTAGCCATTTAAACCCTGCCGTTACTCAGTCCAAACTTGCTTTGCCCCAAGATATGTGCTATTCTTTAAAAGGAAGGAAGTGGGAAGCACGTTCCTCTCCATAAATCCAGCCTGCAAGATCCCAGGGAGACATTACGAATGAAGACTGTAGCAAATTGTTTCCAATAATTCACCTCTAATATGACTTATTGTTAACAGCTGAGGAGTTATTCTAGTGTCATCTGTAGTACGAGCACTGTAGAACTACATCTCTTAATTCCAAAAAGTTTTTTTTATGATTGTGTTTGCATGCAAAGCTGAAAGAGGGACACTTCCTTCCTTTTCTTTTCTTTTTTTCCCTTCCAATATTAATATACAGGGGACATAATGTGAGCATTTATCTCCCACCACGGAGGCACACACTCCGTTCTTTCACTAAATAGCTAGCACTACAGCAATCAAACATCGGGCTTGTGACGAAGTGGGACTGTTCTTAATGTTTCCTCTGAATACTGTGTGGGTGCCTCAGTTTCCCCTATGCATTTCTTAAGTCTCTACATGGTGGGGAAAGGCCAGTGTGCATAAATCATTGACACTGTCTCCCTGGCAACAAATGGCCAGGGTGCCTTCCCCCCCTGCAAGGAAATAGCTAAAGGTGAACAAAGAGATCAGGTGACCTCCTGGCCTGGGAAAGAGACAAAGCCCAGAGAAGGGGGGCTGGAGGGGGTTTCAGTTGGGCGCTCGCTGGGAATGGGGAAAGGAGTGCAGACGTGTGTGTCTGTCTCTCTGAACCCCATAATGGACCTGGCCGAGGGGTCCCGTTCGCCACTGTACCTACAAGCTCTGTTTTAGACTGTGTTCCTGTCATCTAATAAACCTCTGTTTTACTGGCTGGCTAAGAGTCACGTCTGACTGCGAAGTGGGGGGTGCAGAACCCTTTGGCTTCCCCAGGACCCCGCTGGGCGGACTCGCTGTGGGAAGCGCACAGAGGGGCATATGCTGAATGCTCCCAGGAGAGACCCAGGAGGTGAAGCCGTGTGAGCTTCTTGCCCTGAAGACAGTCTGCTCAGAGGGAGAGGAGGCTCCCCAAAGTCCTGACTGGCTTTGTGGGGAGCAGTTCCAGAGCGTCGCCCGGGGACTCTGTGACAGGGCTCAATTGTATTTTTCCCTTTGTGAAAATCTTATTAAAAGCATATATTAATACTCATTGCCAATTTCCTTTCAAGGGGACAAAAATCCCCCTTCTTTGCATTCTTAAAAGGCTTACTTGGTTCGACAACTTTGCTGAAGACAATGATGCTACTTGTGTATTGGGACAGGGAGAATATAACAGCAAAAAGTAACATTCTGGGCAGCTGTGAAGATCTGACTCTTAAACACAGTCAGTTTGATGTAGAGCAAAAGCATATGGCTTAAGGTTCAAATGGGAGACTCCTGACTACTTTATCTTAGGTAAAATCTTTACCAATTACTTCCAATCAACTGCAGATGAGACCAAACACGAGGTGTGCTCAGGGTGGGAGGGATAGCTCAGTGGTTTGAGCATCGGCCTGCTAAATCCAGCCTTGTGAGCTCAATCCTTGAGGGGGCCATTACGGATGTGGGGCAAAAATCTGCCTGGGGATTGGTTCTGCTTTGAGCGGGGGGTTGGACTACATGACCTCCTGAGGTCCCTTCCAACCCTGATATTCTATGATTCTATGAAAACAGCAAGGAGAACACATTTGAGAAAGCACTGATGTCAGTGGGAATACTCGTGCTCAGAATTAAGTGTGAATTTAAATGCTTTGCAGCCTGATGGTCTATGGACCAATCATGAGTTGAGGCTGCTCCATATCTCTAAAGATCAGGCCCTGGTTCTTAGTTTTTAAGGATTTGTAAGTTTTTATATAAACCTTAGAGTGGCTCTCTGGCATCTGGCAACATCTCCTTGGAGACAGACAGCCTGAGTACTCCTGATGTATGATCTCTACAGGCCCATCTGCAATGGGAAATGCACCCAGCACAACTGATTCTATCTGACACAATTGGAAAGTGCACCCACAACAGGAGACCTAGTGATGCAGGAGGATATAAGGTCCCCAGAGGAGAGTAGCAATGGCATATTGTAAGATGGTCTCCAGCTTTGTGGAGCTTCTGGACACACCTGTTTTACCCAAGAAATATTTTTTGCACAAGTGGAAGGAAGGGAAGGGACCCCCAGAATCAGGTTAGAGGCCAAAATAAAATTTTCCAGTACTCAATAGCTGAGTTCAAAGAGAAACCGTAGGCTACAAATGCTGGTGTTTTGTTTTGTTTTTTCCTAATCACATATATCATGAAATGGCTGACAGCCCCAGTGAGCAGCCTCACAGAGCTGGAACTCTGAGAAGTTGACCACTAATAAAATCACAAGTAAGTACGGCTTACAAATACTTATGCTGGATCATCTAGAGGGCTCCACCTTCACCATGGCTCTCTGCACCTCATCTGTTTTGGCCCATAATCCTTGTACATGGATAAACTTTACTATTCTCTACTGAATGGGAACCATGTAACACATTGCATGCTGTAAAAGCTACTGCATCCTGTATAAGTGTAATGGCATTATGCAAAGGCTTTCCCCATGTAAGTGTAATGTCCTGAATCTTTCCACCCATCTTTCCCTCTGGGTGTTTATAGTGTGGCAATACCATGATATCTGAATATAAATGTCACCCTGGATGGGCTGCCTACAGAGAGCAAACCCCAGATCTCTGGATATATAAGCGTGAGCCTCTAATGCCAGGGCTAAAAGAACAGATCCATGAGGACTAAGGCAGTAGAAGATTGATAAACCACTATCCATAGTTTAGCACCAAACGGGGACAAGGAATCACACTTTTGTTGCTTGGATGTTGTATGATTCAGATAAGTAGCGGCTCCTATGCAGGTCACAATGTACCAGTGCAGCTGAAGTCCTGATATCTGTAAGTATATGACATGGCCATCTTGGTCATGGTATCTGTGACCTACCTTGGTGTGTACAATGCAGGGAATGGAGGACTTTGCATAAAGGGACACTTGCAGAGGTCCTAAGAATGTTGCAAGCTACCACACTACCAAAGAGCAATAGGGCACAATGTCTTCATGAACGTGACAATGTAGCGTTAAAATCATCCAATAATTTCCCTGGTTGCAGATGAGGCTTGAGACCCTAGGCACATTCAGGTACCTTTTCTGAAACAAAATATTTTCACTCCAGATAAACTCCTGCACCCTAGTGTGCTACTTTGAGGATTCCATTGGAGGTGTCTCTTCTCAGCCACATTCCCCAGCATGCCCCCTTTGCCAGGGCAAATATATGTATCTATTGTACATTGGCACTTCTTTCTGGAAATGTGCTGCAAGAACAAACACAGCTGTTAGCCTGTTGTTGGCGGCCTAACCACACAATATATAGATTTAAAATCCAATGTGAAGTCCGGATGAGTTAAGGTTATTCTGGGAACCTTAACTTTTCTGTTGCCTAAATTCTGCCTGATTAAAATTGTAACTGTAATGTCACATTAACTTAGATTTTTAATTAATCTGTTACACTTTAGACTCTACTGATTTCACCTAATGGGAATATTCTATCACATGATCTCAGTGCTACTGTGAGCAATTTAGGTTCCCAACTTATAAACAGCAGAAAGGACAGTTGGGACTCTAATATTGGCTGAACTTTTTAAGAAGAAGCCAGCCTGGTGAAAATGTTTTCCAAGTAATTCTGCCAAATTAAGTAATATAGTAAGAGTACCGTGATGGGCACATAAAATGCCATCTGCCCAATTAAAACACTTAGAAAGGTGTTAATGGAGCAAGTGACTTCTAAAGCAAAAATTCTTATTGGAACGGAAATTAACCCTTTTCTGCTACAAACACAGGAGCGGCAGGCTGATGGAGTCTTATGACTGCTGGAGAATATATTCTCCGTATTCCAGTGTTTATAGCTTCCCTTCTCCCCCCTGCTACGTCCTGGGCTCTGTTTAACGGTGCAATGGTGTTCTGGGTGGAAGTCCATGTCTCACAGCATTTCATCTCTCTGGCCCCAATTCAGGAAAGCATTTTAATGCATGCTTAGCATTAAGCATACACTTCGATCCCTTTTGGAAGTCAGTGGGGCTTAAGCTAGAGTTTAAAGGTGAGAAGTGTTTTCCGGAATTGGAGTCTTTTTGCTGTCTTTCTCCTCCTGCCTGTCGTCTCTCTTGTTGGTTCAGAACATAAGCTCCTCAGGGCAGGGACTATGTGTATTTCTAGCACCTAGCACAGTGCAGCTCAGAGCTGGCTTGGCACTAGCATAGCACAAAGCATTAGTATATGATAAAGAAAATACATTATTATTATTATTATTAGCAGTAGTAATAATAATAATCTTAAGAACAAACTGCTTCGGCTTGGTGCTACATCTCCAAAGTGTCAGAAGGTGGCAGTGGTTCAAAACATTATTCTGATTTGGCTAGAGAGTGATTTGTTTGACTTCATCAATAATGTATTGGGTTTTTCATAAAGGTTACAGGTCAGGAGCGGTACCCTGCTGTGAAGGTGGGACTCTTGAGAGTTGGAATATAAGCAGTAACCCACATTATACTGCAATTTTATTCAAAATCTGGTGACCTAGTTGTTGCTCTCACAGGAGGAGGAGTCTGGTTTGGTTCCCCACCATCACCCGCTCCCGGCTATTTTATGCATAATATTGGCTCTCTCATTTCACTCTGGACTCCAAATAAACGGGACATCAAGGACCAGATTTTCACAAACATCCATACATAAATACAGTCTCCAAAGTGGCCTATAAACTCAGCAACATTAGGAAATATTTTTTCTGACTTGGCTAATTATTCTTGAAAATTGTATCCCATATCTTCAATATATGTACCCAGATTCTCTCCTCCAACTTTGCCTGCTGTCTGCTTTCCCCAGACAAATACATCCCACACACCGGTTTTTATTTGTTTATTGTATTTCTATTTAAAGCACATCCAACTCGTCTCATGTTTGAGCTCCACTATTTCAGTTTCTGCTATCCAGGAGCAACGAGGGAAAGCAAAATCTTTTCGGCAGCTTTCCCTTTAAACACTCAAGTGTGTAGAACAATAGATAGAGCTTAGTGAATATCTTCATCAATAAGTCCATCTCTGACTTGCGGAGCTCTCTAAGCCATCTGGACCTATTATCCAAATTGCATACATGAAAACCACTGGATGTGAGGCGATTTTAATGTGCACGTTCCTGATTTTAATGTGCAGTCTGGGCATACTACACCATGGTAGTGCTGTAACGGAATACAATAAATTGGAGCAAAACAGAATGAAAACAACCATTTCACAGTGGAGACTTGAATTTATTCAACAGGTGGATCCGCAAAGGATCCAAAAGAAGCAAGTGATGACAGTGGAATTTCATCTAAGGATGCTTATGCATTTTTATTATTTAAAAGCACTTTGGAGCATTTAACATGCTTCCCTTCAGTGACTGTGGGAGAGATTTTCTGAGTTGGGAGGTAAGAGAACTAGTCCAACACTAGTGTTCCTAAATCCCTTACACACTTCTGAAAATCCTTCCCCCTCCCACATTAATAGAGCAAGACATTAGAAAGGAAAGGGGTTTATTTATTGTTTATTTACACCACTTATTCCAGCAAAATGCTGGTGCCAAAATATTCCATAAACACATAAGTAAAAACAATGTAAAATAAAAGGTCCAACTACTGGAGATGTATAAAACCAGGCTGGAATAAGCACTGGAATATTACACTATGGCAGGGGTTCCCAGACTGTGGGTCGGGACCCCAAAGTGGTGTCAGGGGGTCGCCGGGGCTGATGTTAGACTTGCTGGGGGCTGAAGCTAAAGCCCGGGCCCCACCACCTGGGTCTGATGCCCGAATCCCACTGCCTGGGACGAAGCTGAATCTCATGGGCTTCAGCCCTGGGCAGCAGGGCTCAGGTTACATGTCCCCTGCCCAGGGATGAAGCCTTTGGGTTTTGGCTTTGGCCACCACACCTGGTGTGGTGGGCGTGGGCTTTGGCCCCTCCCATCCGGGGTGGCAAGTTCAGGCTTCTGTCCCCATTCCTGGGGTCATCAGAAGGGGGCCGCGGTGCAATGAAGTTTGAGAACCCCTGCAGTATAGGAACCAGCTCTACTCGCAATGGGCATGGACTAGCTTACCTAATATTTATTTATTTATTTGGATTTATACAAATTGCTAAAAAAGTGACACCTACCTGTACATGCAAAGTGGCTCTGATACTCTTTTTGTGCTTTTAAATACTATACCTCACAAGCACGTCGGGGGAGACTGTCAAAGGCACAAATGGCTGTTCGGTGCCCAACTCCTACTGGCTTCTAGTGGGAACTAGGGGCCAGATCCTCACAGGGGTTTAGATGCCTAAATACCTGTGAGGATCTGGCCTTGATGCCTAGTCACTATGCGTTCTTTTGAAAGTCTCCCAGTTGTCGTAAATGCAACATAACCCACCACCAGCCAAACCAGCCTATCAACTTAAACACCCTTCCGCTATTCCCCAGCTTTACCATTCCCTTCCTGCTGTTTTCAGAGGCCCTAGGGAAAAGATGAGATTCACAACAACCTGGATAGCTTCCCGGTTTCAGCCTACAATGAACTGTGGTGTTTGATCACACAGGGTATGTCTACACTGCAACTAAAAACCCATGGCTAGCCCAGGCCAGCCTGCCTCAGGCTTGCAGGGCTTGGGCTGCAGGGCTGTTTAATTGCAGTGTAGACTTCCAGGCTTGGGCTGCAGCCCGGGCTCTAGGACCCTGTGAGGTGGGAGGGTCCTAGAACTCGGACTGCAGCCCAAGCCGGAACATCTACACCGCAATTAAACTGCCCCTTCGTCCGAACCCCTTAGCCAATGCAGATTGGAGAGCAGGAATTACAGGCTGACAGAGAGAGATTCTGCTTACCAAGAGAGACACCACATTCTGCACCAGCTTCTTTTCCAGTTGGTTTTAAGCTGTAGCCCCAGTGAGAGTACATTGCATTTGTCACCTTGAGATTAGACTAAGGCATCATGGGAGGTTTTTCAGACCACGTTAGACAAACACCTGGTTAGACATGGATGGTCTGGTTTCCTTGGTCCTGCCTCAGTTCAAGGTGTGGACTAGATGACCTCTCAATGTCCCTTCCAGCCCTGCATTTCTACATCCCTCGGTGGAGTGATGTCCTACTCTGGTGATGTGTGGGTCACATACAGAAGGTGATAAGCCTGCTGTAGCCATGGATAACAAGCAGGGCCTTTTGGCTAAACAGTAGACATTCATGCTTTTAGAGTCAGAGGCCCTAGGTTTAATTCTCTACTGTCAACAGTACAGAGTTACATGTCAACAACAGGCATAAGGGCATCCATATCTACAGACCATCCAGTATAGACCTCTTTTCTCTAACTTCTGGTAGTCTTTAAATCAAGCTGTTGGAAGAAATGTTACAGGATATGTGATTTTTTTTGTTTTAAATAAAAGATGTTGTTAGTGTAGTGCAGTTGTACTAGGTCCCTTGCTATGGATCAGGTGCTAGGTGCTGTACAGAAAGACTGTCCCTGGACTGAATTCTCACCCACAACAGCTTTGTACTGATGTAGCTCAGTCAACTTACTTTTGATTTAAACTGATGAGGAGAGACTCAGGTTCAGGAGCTGAGATCCCAAATTACTAACACAAGTGTGGCAGCTCTTGTGGTTTTAGTGCAAGTTGTGGAATATTTGTTATTTTTCGTAAAGCCCCAATTCCTGGATTCACGTGATTTTTGTGAAAACCTCAGTTTTCACTTTAGAAAAAGGCATGTCTACACACAGTTTTTGTACCGTTATATCAATTTCCAAAGTGATACAATTAAAGCAGTACAACCTCCAGTATGGATGCAGTACCACTGGACTAAAGGTGCTGATAGTGGTATAGCTCCTTCCCCTAATTTACGTAATAAAGCACTTTTATAACTGTTTTTGTTCTGCTAGCACTTTATAGGTTTAGAAACTGTTAAATAAACACATGGGAATGAGCTACATCCGTATAAACAGCCTCATACTGGAAGATTGTTCTCTCTCTTAAATTATATCCATTTCTCTACTGCTTTTGTTATAACGGTACAAAGACTGTGTGCACAGATCTGCCCAAAGTTTCCATCCCTCGTGGTTGTGGCGAAAGGGTTGAAAACATGAATGCTAAAGATTTAAGAAGCCAGCAGGCATCATGAAAAGAACCTAGCATTTATTTTCAAAATCATGATTGGGGGCTGGGGGTTGATTCATAAGCTTTGGAATCACATGGAGTTGGCAATACTGTTAACAGAATATATATGTGCACTTAAAAAACATGAGTTGGCATTACCAGTATCTTTCTGCTCAATGGAGTCACCCTACTATAAAACTGAAGTAAAGAAATGACAAGCCAGGCCTACAATACTGAAAGGTCAGTTGAACAGAATTACAGGAGACCTACAGAGTTACAAATACCTCAGGAATGGAGATTGTTCATAACTCTGACATGTTCAAAACTCTGAACAAAATGTTGTTGTTTGTTCTTTCAAAAGTGTACAGCTGAACATTGACTTAATACAGCTCTGAAACTTTACTATGCGGAAGAAAAATGCTGCTTTCCCTTTATTTTTTTAGTAGTTTATGTTTAACAATGTACTGCACTGTATGTGCTTTTTTTGCCTCTGCTGCTATCTAATTGTGTACTTCCGGTTCCAAATGAGGGGTGAGGGTGCCCCCCCCCCGCACCGAGCGTCACCGGACCCCCCCCCGAGCGCCGAGCCCCGCGATGCCCCCCCCCCGCCGAGTGCCGCGACGCCGGAGCCCGCCCCCGCCCCCTGCCAAGCGCCGCCAGAACCCCCCTCCAGCGCCGTGCCCGCGCCGCACCCCCACCGAGTGCCGCGCGCCGGAACCCCCCCTCCGAGCACCAAGCCCCGCGCTGCCCCCCCCGCCGAGCGCCGCGCCGCCGGAGCCCGCCCCCCACCGAGCGCCACCGGAACCCCCTTCCAGCGCCGCGCCCGCGCCGCCCCCTCGCCGAGCCCCGCGCAACTGGAGCCCGCCCCCCCAGCGCCGCGCCGCCGGAGCGCCCCCCCTCCCCCCACGGAATGCCGCGCCGCGCTCCTCCCGCCGCCCCTTACCAGGTGCCGCCCCAAGCATGTGCTTGGGTGCCTGGTGCCTGGAGCCGGCCCTGTTCATAACTCTGGTGTACAGAACTCTGAGGTTCTCCTGTACGTGGTAAAATCTTAGTTCAGGCACTCAGGGTATCCTCCGGGGAAACCACAGACCTTTGGCAAGTGATGTAAGTAAAGGAGGGAAAAAACTTACAATGATTGTGTGGTGAATCAGCTCTCTCATTTTTAAATCTACATAAATATCCTGTTCGAGATTTAGTCTTATATAAAAGCAATTCAATTCACCTCTAAGTATAGCCCCTTTATCGAGAATTCTCCAGGTAGTGAAATGGCATCTGCTTTTAAGATCTGAAGGAACGACCTGAATATGAAGGTAAACAGCAGGGGAAATTACAATGGCTATAGGTTGTTGTGGGTTTTTTTGTTTCCCTCACTAAGCAAACTAAGTATGCAACATGCTTTATTCGCCTTAGAAAATGGCCTTAAGATACTGGACGTAGGCTGTAGGCTAAATTCTGCTCTAATTAAACTGGTTTAAAGCCTGGGATGCTCCATAGATCTTTGGATTTACACCAGGCTAATGAAAAAAATGTTGGCCCTATTTGCTCATCTCCATAAGAGGATTTTTGTGCGTATTGTTTATTAGCAATATATGGATTTACATCCCCCATGCCCCAAGATGAGAGTCGACAGGTTACCTAATAAGGTTGTGCAATCCCCCGGTCACTGGCAGCCTTTAAAAACAGGTTAAACACCTGTCAGGAGTGGTCTAGGTATACTTTATCCTGCCTCAGCATGAGGGGCTGGACTAGATGTCCTCTCAAGGTCCCTTCCAACCCTATGTTTATATCACTCTAACATCTCTGTTTTTTTGCTCAGAACAACTAGATGCAATCTGCCCACTCTGTGTGTGTGTGTGTGTGTGTTGGAGGAGGGCGGGGGGAACGGACACACCACAATTCCCTGCTAACCTTGTGATATAATTGGTGCCTGGCAATCATTTTTGCCAAGAAACGGTGTCCTGTAAACAGTCAGCTGTGATCTGTGTTGTGTTGGCTTGGTCCTGTAGTGTAAAATGAAGTTAAATAGCATCTCAGACATTATCACAGTTGCTTT
>NC_088795.1:839898-858408 GCF_011386835.1 Chrysemys picta bellii
TTTTTATTTAAACTGTGGCCCAGATAGCAATCTCTGAATTATAATGGGTGAGACCCTCAACTCTTGTAAATCAATGTAGTGTCCCTGACTTCAACAGAGCTACCCCAATTTGAAGCAACTGAGGGTTTAACCCCACACATTTTATCCACCTTGATTAGTGTTATTTTCCTCCCACTCTGATTCTGAGAGCCTTACTGGCACAGCATAGTACAATACACCACAAATAGACCTATTGAAGTGCTATTCATAATAAATAAGGGTATCAGAATCTATCCCTTTGATTTCTGTCTTCTAACCAGCTTTGATTTCAGATTACCCTGCAAAAAGGGGACCTTTAATTCCTATAATGTTTATCTTCACAACAGAAATAAGGAAGCAGATAGAAACAAAGACAATATAAAGGTGTTTTCAGGTCACTGCTCCATCTGATTAGTGTGGAACTGAATTTATGGGAATGCAATTTGTGAGTGACTTTGATACTAGGCAGACCAAAGTCTTTTGGTTTTAGTCAAGAGGATCAAAGGACACATTTAATGGAGCACAGATCTGAAGTCTCACACTGTGTTTATTCCCTTTGTCTGCTTGACAATACACCTTTAAACTGCAGGAATGTCTCCCTAATTTGCACTAACAAGATTCACAGAAAGCAAAAGAGCAGCCCAATAAAAGAGAGTAAAGACACGGCATCACAAAATGTACTTATTCCCTTCGAAAAAAATTGGCCTGTTTCTCCTCTGATTTGCACTGTTTAAATCTGCATTGCCTTCTATTGGCTTTACTGGAGTTCGTCCTGATCCACACAGGTGCAAGTGAGAAAAGAACCAGGTTCATTTTATTAATAAGAGGCCTCACTACAGAACTATCTCTGCCATACATTTTTCCCCCTGATAAATAGAAAAGGGAGCCAAGTATAGTCTGAAATATAAAATAGGTAGATAAATGAGATTTTACTCTATTTAATTTAATGATTGTACAGTTCAAGCTGCATCATTGTTCTTCATTCATGCAAAATAATTATTAGGCAAGCAAAATTTCCTGCCCTATCCTCAGGAGATTTTATAGAACTAAGTTTAAGTATCTTTGGGGTCCATTTTATTAAAAGACTGGTATACGTATTATTGTGGACCAGGATTATATGCAACTATTCTTGAGTGGGGAGATGTGACACATATAAGGCCTGGGTGATCAAAGGACTATATGAACAATGTGCCATACAAGAATGGAATTTTTGGGACAATACTTGTGAAGGGGATTTCCTGCACATTGTCCTCCTCTGGTTACCCACAACCTAGCCCTTTGCAGCTAGACCCACAGGAGGGGGCCTTTATCTGCTGATCACCTGTTACATGAGGCAAAAATCAAAAGCCGAAGCTGTATCAAAGACATATGGAATTATTCATGGCTCTTCCCATACTGAATATGAGGCAGTTTTGAACTTGTAACCAGAGGGAAGACCCAGTTTCAGGTTTTGAAAGACTGACACCTACCAGAGCCCAAGGCACTGAGTTGGGATGACCTCTGGTAAGCATTATAGAATTCATGTAGTTTTTTTTAATTATTTTTAATATGATTTCTCTGTAATGCTTTCACCGAAGGAATAAACGCACTTGCTTAGAAAGAGCTGTGTTGTAACTTGAAATTGCTGCCAATTGCATGGTTCATAGCCTTCAAAGAGAAAGCAAAGCCCAGACACGGGCCTGTTAAGGAGTCTCACATGCTGGCAGGGAAATGTATAGCCTGAAAAATCCCTGTCAGGAGGGAGGGAGACAGAGGTGATAGCTGAGGAGCTTGGAGCCTAGAGTGGGTGCCCTCAATAGACCACAAGGGGAATACAAGTGCCATTGCCCTGGATTGTGACAAATCTAATTAAGATTAAACACTTTTTAATTAAACAAACACTTTTCATTGTGGAGTGCAAAGTCCTACGATCCAGACCCTCATTTGGAATAAATCGGCACAGCTCCATTGAAGTCAACACAACAATGCCAGTTTACACCAGCTGAGGACCTGAACTCTGCTCTTTTAAGTAAAAGATTTTGAGCAAATACTCCACTCTACACTCCTGTAAATTGCTGAGTTTAACTGGGCCTTAGCTGGCACTGACCTTCTGGGTTCTTGCTGCCTTTTAACTATTGGCAAGTGAAAGCAGGAACTCACAGATGGATGATCATTTTCTCCATTTGCTCCTTCCCGCCATTTCTTCATCCTTCTCTTCTCTCTTTAGGGCCCTTACAAACATGTATTGCTCCTTAAACACCAGGAGAAGTTGTTGTGAAATGTGCTTTTGTGTTTAAGGCTTTTACAGTCTAAAATCTCTTAACCTGAAGAGGTTTTCACAGAATTGGATTGGTTTGAAGTATGCTCCATTGCAAGCATGTGTGAAGCATTGAGCTTAATCAGGTTCTGACCCGTGGTGCTGACTGTGTGCCAAGATCAGACATCAGTGGCTGAATGGCAGTGTTTCATTTGTGCTTCCCTTTAAGGACAGTATTGGTGACTGGAAACTTACTGCTGAGGAACCTCTTGAATTTTTGCAGACAATGGCTGGTATGACACTGCTTGAAATTCCTTTTCGCTTCGGAGGCTGTAGCTGTGAATGACCAAAGCCGCACTGGAATAACAAAGGAAAGTCAGAGGATATGGCATTCGTATTCTTCAGCACTGGTAGAATCATAGATACCAGGGTTGGAAGGGACCTCAGAAGGTCATCTAGGCCAACCTCCTGCTTGAAGCAGGACCAAATCCCACAGAGATTTTTGCCCCAGATCATTAAATGTCCCCACTCAAGGACTGAACTCACAACCCTGGGTTTAGCATATCAATGCTCAAACCGCTGAACTATCCCTCCCCCCATAGTAGCCCTAACAATTCTCAGAGTGTGATCTATGGTTCATTAAGTCCTTCTTGGTGGTCTAGAGAATTAAAAAATTTGCACAGCAATGAGGATCAGGGGTTTGTGAAGAAGGGCCGTATAGGGCCACTGGCACCTACCATATGCTGCTCTTGCACTGGGACAATGCGTTCTCTCTGAAAAAGTTTGCCAACCACTGAGCTTCAGAAAAAGATACTGCCAGAGATAAGTCTAGCAGAGTCCCTACTGAGCTGGCTCTCTTTTGGCTCATCGAGCAAAACAATGGTGCTATCACCTTGAGGGGCCCAGTTTGGGCTAGCTCTATAAAGGGATTTAGGCACCTAAGTCCAAAAGTTAGAGTCTCAAAACCCTTGCTTATCTGCCACCTAACCTTGTAGGTGCTTAAAGTCTCTAGGCATCTAAGCTTCCACTGGTGGTCATGCACAAACCCACCCATATCCTGACAATGGCTAAGCCTAAGCCTTCCCCTTACAATCTCACTTGCGGTTAGATAGGAGGAGGAGTCAAGAGGTCTGAAGGAATTCAGATATTAAATTGCAAAACTGCTATCCATGCCTCTGTACCCAAAGACCGGCAGATCGCTAATGTAATGATGATTTTAAAAAAAAGACTCCAGAGGCAATCCTGGCAATTACAGGCCAGTAAACCTAACTTCAGTACCAGGCCAATTGGTTGAAACTACAGTAAAGAACAGAATGATCAGACGCAGATTAACACAATTTGTTGGGGGAAGAGTCAACAACTTTTGTAAAAGGAAATGTTGTGTCATAAATCTATTCGAATTCTTTGAGGGAGTCAACAAAACTGTAGACAAGGGGATCCGGTAAATGTAGTGTACTTGGAATTTCAGAAAAGCTATGAACTTACTAATATACCATGTTAAGAAAGTACAGGACCAAATCCTCAGCTGATATGAATCAGCATATGTTGATTTACTCCAGCGGAGGCTCTGACATTTTGTTTGTTTGTTTTGGTGCGCATGAGATGGGATACACTCCGGGTTTTACTCTGAACATAAATAGCAGGAGCATAGTGACCTCTTAGTTGTTTGGCCTTAATTTCTTGACTGCAGCTGTATGCTTCAATCATGTCTAGGTAGAATATCAGGTCTTGCATCTGAAGAAGTGAGGTTCTTACCCACGAAAGCTTATGCTCCCAGTACTTCTGTTAGTCTCAAAGGTGCCACAGGACCCTCTGTTGCTTTTTACAGATTCAGACTAACACGGCTACCCCTCTGATAAGTAGAATATACCTCCTTGGAAGACCACTAGGCACTGATTGTCCTGGAATATTGCTTTGTGGTGGTGGTGCACCAAGGGCAGTGAGATCCTGGCTGTGAAATAGTTAAAAGTTCACAATATCATTTTAAAAAGTTTTGGTGTAAAGACTTCATTAAAACGTAGTGACACTCCACTGGGAGCTCATCTGGCCCCGGGGCCATTTGCTGTTGAAGATCTTTAATAGCCAGCTCAGTTTCCTCCTGTCTGATTGGTTCCTCCAATATATTCCTATTAATTTGACTGAGCTTGGAGACAGGAAGGAAATTTAAAAACCTCTGTAAGTTACCGGCACCTTTTGGGATCTCTGGCATACAGAGTTTGATAAATCTTGACGAATTCAGACTTGGGGGTAGAGTTTTCAAAGGGGACTGGGTGTTAATGGGTGTCATTTGGCTAAACCCCTGAAGAATGATTTCAAAGTTTACCCCTCACTGTCTGGATCTTTTATGAGGCCAAGTTGCTGCCTCCCAGAATAATTTGCCTTTATCTGAACCCACATAATTCACTGATATTCTGCCACCTTGTACTGCCAAAGAACTATTTGACTTGGAGATTACGGACTAGGTCCACAGCTGATGTAAATTGCATGGTTCTGGATTTCAATAGAGCAACACTGATTTACACTAGTTGAGAATCTGGCCCTTTACTTCTTCCTTCCCTTCATCTGCTGTCACTTATTTTCCCAGTGAGTTTCTATTTCAGAATTAGTTGAGGATAGCTTGTTCACCCTAAAGGTAGACAGATATGGTTGTGTGCATCTACCTAATTGCTCTAGGGGCCTAACTTGTGAATCAACTATTCTTCAGGGGCACTATGCAGAAATGACCCTTTGGCATGCCCTGTCATGACTGGACGTGCCGTGGCAGGCTCCCCTTCTCTAGTGCCCCCTGCCGATGGTCACCCTGGGCCTGCAGCAGCCTGCCTCTCTTCATGGCTCAGCCCTCTAGCCACATCAGGCTTAGTCCCACCCTTTCTGAGGTAACAAAGTCCAATGCAAACAAATGTCTTATCCCTCCATTTGGTCTGCTGCCCCTGGATTCTGGCCCAATGGTCCATACACCCGTTACTCGGGGCTTCCAGTAGTCCATTTCCCCTTCACGCCACTTTGCCAATGAGCAGCTCACACACAAACCCAAGCCTGTCCTCTGTAGTGGCTTCCAACCAAGCCTATCAGCAGGCCTCTTGCACAGTCTCTCTACAGTCACACTTCATTCAGGGCCCGGATTGGCAGGGCTTCCCCAGTAAATCCCAAACCAAAAATATAAACAAACCCATTTCTGCTCTCTTTGGCCCTGACATTTCATGCTTCTTAACTTCCTCTCTGCTCTGTTCCCCTACTGATCACCTCCCAGGACTCTCTCCCTGGAAATCCAGATCCTGCCCTTTTATCAGCATTCACCACCACAGCCTTCTCCACGGTGTAACAGGGTGCCACTCACCTCATGCGAGCACCTTCTGGACAGGCCTGCACTCTTCTCAGCTTGTGCTGTTCGTGGTGCCCACTGCCGGTCATTCTGGTCTTCTCAGATGGGCCAGTAGTGACTCACCCCTCCGGCCGAGTTACACCCGGTCTGTGTGAACCACAAATAGAACAAACCCCTTCCGAGGTACAGGTCCAACAGGGCCTTCCACGGTGCCCTCAACAATATCTTTATCTGTAGCCCTGTCCCTGGGCTCAGGCCTCAATTACTCCAATGGGTCTATCACCGAACCCTCCATTACTAATGTTGACAGCCCCGCTGTGGGCCAGGTTTCAATGGTCTCTCTACCTTGGAATGGGCTGTGCCCCGAGAGCTTCCTTCCTGGAGACTTATCGCCTTTGGCAGCCTGTCTCTGACCCCAGCTCTGCAGCCGAGTCACTCTTCACATTAGTCCCCTTCCAGGAATGTAGATCAAAATCCACAAATGCTGACCCTCTTCTGGGTCTTCAGCCTCTTTCTCCCCCCTTCCCATGTGGCCCCTTCCCCTTCGGCTTTGCCCTTACTTTAAGCTTCTTCCAGCTTAAGTCACGGCAGCCAGTCAGGAACTCTTTCTAGCTCCCCTGGCCCCTGCCAGCACCTGCTCTGTCCCTGGTACTGTAGCTCCTTCAGCCAGCCTTGTTCCTCTAACTCTAGGCAGCAACACTTTTAACTGGGCCTGCAATACTCTGATTGGCTGTTTCCCCCGCAGTGTCTCTATGCAGTCTGGAAGACCCACCTCTATTGCTCTTTCTGGGGTGGGATGTGGTAGGACCCACAAGGCCTGGTACACTCCATCATGCACTCCCATGTCTCTCGTCCTTCTGCTCGACTTTTCTACTCAAGGAAGAATCCCATGGCTAACCCTCCCCCTGGTCTTCCTCTATGACTCTCCTGGTCTTTTTCTCTAGTCCCAGACAGCAAATACAGAGTTCTTCACTCTTTTCTTACTACCCTCCCTCTCCTCCAGACTTCCTGTCATTAAACTAAAATCCCAGCTGGGATTCATCTTTAATTAAGGTGGAGCCAGTGGGGTTAATAGGGCCATATTAAACCTTTCATGGCCAGGATAGGATATATACCCCATTACAGCCCCTTTGGTTTATGTTTTTTCTTATGTTTATTGTGGTAATATCTAGTAGCCCCAGTCCTGGGCCAGGCTCCTGTTGTGCAAGGTGCTGTACAAACAGCAAACAAGAAAAGAGACTGTAAGGTCTGTGGGGTAGGAACAACGTATAAATCAAGAGACAGACAGGGGAGCATCAGGGAACAATGAGACCATACTGGCTGCAGGTGTCTCAACACACTAGCTGCCTACCATTGTCAATGCAGGCATCATGGCAATGGAGTTTTAAGCAGCAATGTCAAGGAGGTAGCTGATCTATGCCTGAAGGAGTGCATTTTAACATGATTTTGAAAGTATGGTAGTGGTGCAAATGAGTCACCAAGAGAACAGATTGTCAGGGCAGATCGTAGCTACCAAAAACTGGTTCATTGTGAAATTCAATGTTAAGGCTGATGTAGCTTTCCAGGCTGACACAGCAGTTTGTTTTAGGAGACCTTGTGTGCCAGGCGAGTGGAATAACAGAAGTGAGCCCTGCACAGTGGATCTGAGAGAGAGAATGCCATCTGCTGAATATCTCCTGTATCCCACTCCTTTCTATGAACTGCAGCCTTGTTTCTGAGGCCACACCTTCACTGGAGAGGGTGGCAGCTGCTTACAATGTGTGGAAGGGGCATGGTCAAGAAGTTCAGCTCTTCCGCACTTCAATATTCTTAATACAGGCATGTTATTGGGCACTGGGGTATCAATATTTGAAACAAGTCTGCAGCTCAGCGGAATAACAGGCGCTCTAGAGTGGAAGAGCTCTGTGGAGTGTCATAGGCAGATAGTCATCCTAGATGACCTACTTGTCCTGTATTGCACAAAGCAAGGACAGTTCAATACGTCTTTATGGTCTTTCCCCAGAAGAATCTGCAGCACCTTTCTATGGCAACAGCAAAAAGAAAGGGACAGTATATTACAAATATGAGCATCGCTCCTAGTTTGTATGCAGAGGAGCAACTTCAGTTTTCCGGGAGAGATTCTGTACTGCAACTTTAAGAGGCCTAGTGTAGAGCAAACAGAACTGCAGCCCAGGGCAAGCAGGGAGGAGGTGGAAGATATGGTCACCTTAAGCCACCTTTGCCCCCTCCTGATCCTGGGCTGCTCTGGGGCCAGTCTATGATATGACAGCCTCCTCTGCGATACCACAGACCTCTACAGGGCTGTGAGGGGAGGCAGCTTTGAAGCTGTCTTCTCCCAGCTGGATATGGGCTTTTTGGGCTCCCATTGCATTACTCCAGCCCTTTTACTGGGCATAAAGGGGTCACAGCATGGCTGAGGATGTGACCTTCTGTGTACAAGTGCACACCAAAGTGATTGTACCTCATTCCTGAGGGATCACCAGCATGCCTAGCCCTCAGCTGTCCCTGCAACTATGTGCTGGCGCACCCGCTGATATAGGCAAAGGTCAGTGTCTGAAGAATATGCAAGTTTCTGAGTCTCACCAGGATTTACTCAGACCCAAGCACTGAGGACAAGATACCCCCTTTGTGGGACCTCACTTAGTCACTCCTGTTACAGAGCACACCCACTTTCAGTCAGCTTCTTCCCAACTAGCCCCTTTTTATTCATTCCTCTCACCTCAGAGAAGTTAACAGCTGCTGTCCTCATTCTCCACCATCTGAAAGAGTCCCTATCTCTAGGATCACCTCCTTTCCACTGAGCTCTGGCAGCATTTATCAGGCACAGGTGCTTTTCTTAATGGATTTCTGGCAGGCATTGTGGGAGGAGTGAGTCCTAAGGAAGCATCTGATTCAGAGGACAGGAGTCGCTTGGTATTCCAGACCTGGGAGGGCATTTCATATGTAGTGAAGGCTGCCATGGGAGTGTCAGAGAAATGGAGAAAGGAGGCATCAGGGCTGGTATCACTGGCAGAACAGAGGTGACATGATCAGAGAAATATAAACTAGGTAGGTATCCTATAACTGCCTACCCCAGAGTTTCTTGCTCCTTCCTCTGAAGCATCTGGTACCAAGCATGGTCGGAAACAGGATACAAGGCGAGATGGATCTTCTTCAGTCTGCTGATTAGTTTAGTCTGGCAGTTCGGAGGATAAATACCTCTGGGCTGAAGTGGTGAAGATGTAAACTAGTTCAAATAGCAGTTCAGTGGCACCTGTCCACCGCCGAAAAGCTTTGTCTACACTGGAGTGGCATACACAGTGCATGTGGCTACATACCACAGTGAGTAGCAGGCTGCTTCTGCCCTGCGGTGAGTAGTTCCATGCAGGCTCTGGAAGTGGGAAGGCAGCGGGACCCTACTGTGCTAAGAATAGCGGGGAGGCATGTAGAGAGCTACGTAGGGTTTATTCCCTAAGGTGCCGGCATATATTTATTCTACTCAGCAACATGCCTCCCTGTCTACACTGCTATTTCTAACCATGCTAGGAGTATGTGCAGTGTTTGTACTCTACATACCAGACAGCCTAAGATGCAATACGGTGACCAGCCTGCTCCTTAGAGAGGTAAGTACAGGTTATCACTGTGCAATATAAGGCACTGGCTGCACAGAGAATCACTCTTCAGTGAAGAAAACGAAATGTGAAGAGAGACAGTGATCATTACATACAAATATCTGCATGACTCAGCTACCAGCAAAGTATGCAACCAGGCGACTTCATGTGAAATATGGATTTTGATCAGCAAATTATCTAGCGTGAACATTAAAATATGCAATCTGATCTCTGCGGTGTATTAAATATTAAAGTCTGAATTTTGATTGTTGAAGAATCTTTACTGAACAACTCAATTATGCACCTGGGCTGACTTTTGTTCGAGCAGCACATTGTAATTTGAAGGTGGCTTTTCTGAGTCTTGTGTGGTAATATGAAGATTGTGTCCCCTCCCCTGCAGGTTACAGCATGACTTTGCATCTGCTTTCACTCTATGGTGAGTATGGAGTGGGGTTTTAATAAGATCAGGTGTGTAAGTTACAGGTTTGCAGCTGAAAGCATACCACAGGGCTGCTGTATGTCTCCTTCATCCTCTCTCTGGCTTAGCTCTTATGATATTCTGTTTCTTCAGACTTCAGAATAATAAAAACCTAGACAGACAGAACTGCTTTTATTGATAGGTGAATGAGTCAATACCTAAACTGAATATACACATTCTAGGAACCCCTGAGAATGGCCCAGCTGACGTGTTTTATCTCGATATTGTAAAAGTTCTAAATACTGGGATTCGATTACAGAGGTACTGCTACTGAGATCAGGGCCCCTTCCAACCAGTCCCTGTTCACTCACGTGGTAGGGACAGTGCCTGCTTATAGAATTTACTGTGTAAACAGAGGCACAGAGAAGGGAAGTGAATTGCTCACAGTTGCTCAGTAGATGAATAGCAGAGCTAAGACCAGTACACAGGTCTTCTGAGCTTTAGGCTGGTGCTCTAGCCACTGGGCAATGCTACCCTTGGCTTAAATAAGCTAAATGTGCATGAATTCATTTCTGACTGTGGTGTGAATGAGTTGCAGACATAAAGCTGGATTAATAGCAAGCTGCAATATTCCAGAGGACAGATTCTCATCTCCATTACACCATTGGGTGACCCTATTTCACCCCGGAAGGAAAGGAGGACGTGGAGCTATGGCCCGGTGCTCTCCACACGGACCTGTGGAGTAGTGCTAGAACCTTTGGGAGGGCAGAGCTGGGGGCAATCTGTGCCTCTGGGCCATCCTAATGGGTGGTGCAGAGTGCACAACCCCATGTACCTTGAGTGTGCCATTTGCTATAGTTTGAGTGTGTCACCAGTTGCGGTGCAGTTCCACTCTGCCTCCTGCTCAGGGCTTTGTGCACAATCTAGGTTTGCTCCTATATAGGAAATTCCTATCTGCATCCAGACAAAACTCATTTGCAACATTATGAACTTCATAAGTTGTCTCTCCTCCTTCCTGTCCCCACAACATTAGCATCCCTTTGTTATTTCCCACTAGTTCCTGAGTTGTTGCTATATTGTTTTCTACTGGCTTGACTATTGCCCCCCGTTACCTCCCTTCATGTTTTCCCCCAGTATGCTTTAGTGCTGGCTAAATTATCTGGATTTTTGTCTGCTGTGCCTCTCTACTATTGTCTTCTTTGAAGTCAACTGTGGCTTGCCCAGAGGAATACTTTGAGAGAATAAAGGGACAATTTAGAAGTAATAATAGAGCGGTCTTTGGCTACTACTACTACTACAGAAACAAAAACAAACACCACAATATATAGGCATAAAAGAAATGTTTTTCCCCAATCGCACCCACTTTCAGTGCAATGTCCTTCAACGGCAAACTGCTCCCCTTGGACTTACTATCAACACTGCTTGGGAGATGGAGTAGATCTATTCTAGTCTCTGTAGCTTCTTATCCCACCCTCATCACCGTAGTATGAGTATCTGCCAATAGTGCACTAAGTGACATGATTAACATCAGTCATGTGTCCTTCCTTCTGTCTCCCTCCCGCCCAGCGGAGAAGTGTGTGTGCAGTGGTTTTGTTTTCACAGGGTTTCATAGAGAAGGCAGGTCAAAGAAGTTCCCCTTGCACTTGGGGCAGAAGGTGGTGAGGTTTGGGATGGTCCTTAGTTCCTGGGGGAGCTGGATCCATGGTCCGGGCCGGTCCCCGAAGAAAGCTCTGTGTCCTGCACAGATGAGCCTCACGCTTGGTCCCATTGTGCCTGAGGAGCAGAGTTATCAACCACAGTCTTCATCTTGAAGCTTTAGGCAGTTTTTAGATATGCTAGACCCAAGCCATGGAGCGCCTTGAAGATAAGTACTATGACAACACTGCAGACTGGGAAGAATAGTCACTCATCCAACAAAGACTCACAAGGGCGTGCATGCAGGCCCCATTCCCTGTATAAAGGCATCACTGGGTGGGTAGGATTGAGGTGCGGGTTTTGGGAAGATGTTCTGTCACAAGGCCTTTTGGCTGGGGAGGGATTTTGAGCGGACAGAAAGCTACATAGCTTACTGAGGGTCTCTAAAGTTTTGAATAGTTCTGTGTACTGGTCTTAGCTCTGCCATTCATCTACTGAGCAGCCGTGAGCAATTCACTTCCCTTCTCTGTGCCTCTGTTTACACGGTAAATTCTATAAGGCAGGCACTGTCCCTACCACGTGAGTGAACAGGGACTGGTTGGAAGGGGCCCTGATCTCAGTAGCAGAACCTCTGTAATTGAATCCCAGTATTTAGAACTTTTACAATATCGAGATAAAACACGTCAGCTGGGCCATTCTCAGGGGTTCCTAGAATGTGTATATTTAATTTAGGTATTAACTCATTCACTTATCAATAAAAGCAGTTCTGTCTGTCTATGTTCCCTCAGCACTATTCATACATGTAGATTGGGGTGAGCAAACTATGGCCCACGGACCAGATCCAGCCTGCCGGCTATTTAAATTCAGCCTTCGAGCTCCCGCTGGGGAGTAGGGTTGGGGGCCGCTCCACATGGCTCCTGGAAGGAGCGACATAGTCACCCTCCAGCTCCTACACACAGGGGCAGCCAGGCAGCTCCGCTCTGCACGCTGCCCCCATCCCAAGCGCAGACCTCACATGGTCCCATTGGCCGGGAACCACAGCCAATGGGAGCTGCAGGGGCAGTGCCTGCGGACAGGGCAATGCGCAGAGCTGCCTGGCCGCGCCTCCGCATAGGAGCCAGAGGGGGGACATGCTGCTGCTTCTGGGAGCCACTTGAAGTAAGCGCCCAGGGCCGGCTCTAGGTTTTTTGCTGCCCCAAGCAAAAAAAAATTTGGCTGCCCCTCCCCCCCCCCACACACACCCTCCTGCCGCCCCAGGCCTGGGTCACTGGTAACTCGCTCCCAGGGTGGGTCATTCAGCAGGAATTTTGGATGTGCACAGAACACAGACAGGATTGGATCCCATATGGTTACAGAACTGCAGTAAAGTGGAACAATTTTCAGCTTGTGTGATTGGAGGATATCTGGATGCATATTATAAGACTGTCCTACATAAATGAGGAAAAGTTGAGGTGCCTTTATTATTCTTTTGTTCCATTCTTTGTTTCTATGGGGAATTTGCCAATGCAATATCACTGTCTTCCTTTTAAACAAATAAAACTAAAACTTAAAAAAAAAAATAATAATAATAAAAAGCAATGGCTGTTGAAAACAGCAATTCCAGTCCTAATAACCACTGGGAAGCATTTCTTGCTCAATTTATTCTACCTTTTCTACAGCAAGTTACAGTGGATCAGTATATTTGTTTTGGGGGAAATGAAGTAACAGCTGCCCAAATTGAGCTTGAGCACTCCTGAATTTTGAGGGTGTTCAAATCTGGAAGGCAGGTGCTAGATTCCCTTTCTGTAGGGTTACCATATTTCAACAAGCAAAAAAGAGGACGGGAGGAGCCCCGCCCTAGCCCTGCCCCTCCCACTTCCCGCCCCCCCAGAACCCCCAACCCTCCCCCGTTCCTTGTCCCCTGACTGCCCCCTCCTGGGACCCCTGCCCCTAACTGCCCCCCGGGACTCCACTCCCTATCTAAGCCTCCTTGCCTCTTGTCCCCTGACTGCCCCAACCCTTATCCACACCCCCACCCCCAGACAGACCCCTGGGACTCCCACGCCCCATCCAACCACTCCCCACCCCCTGACAGCCCCCCCAGAACTCCCAACCCATCTAAACCCCTCTGCTCCCTGTCCCCTGACTGCTCCGATCCCTCTCCGCACTCCTGCCCCCTGACAGCCCCCCCAGAACTCCCAACCCATCTAAACCCCTCTGCTCCCTGTCCCCTGACTGCTCCGATCCCTCTCCCCACTCCTGCCCCCTGACAGCTCCCCCCCAGAACTCCCAGCCCCCTACCCCCCGCTCCTTGTCCCCTGACTGCCCCCTCCTGGGACCCCTGCGCCTAACTGCCCTCCAGAACCCCACCCCCTACCTAAGACTCCCTGTTCCTTGTCCCCTAACTGCCCCCTCCTAAGACCCCCCCCAACTGCCCCCCAGGACCCTACCCCCTACCTGTACCCTGACTGCCCAAAACTTTCTCCACTCCCCTCCAAAAGCCCCCCCCCCGTTTCTTGACTGCCCCCTCCAGAACCTCCCTGTCCCTTCTCCTGCCCCCCCTTACCCTGCTGCTCAGAACAGGGTGTTGGGCTCTGTGCCAGCCGGACACATGGCTGAGCTCCCCTGCACAACACAAAACCCGGTCCCTGGCCCTGCACAGGGCTGCCGGAGCGGGCTGCAGGAGGAGGAGCTGCCGGCCGGCTCAGAATGCAAGGGGGTGGGGTGGGAGGAGGAAGCTGCTCCGGAGTCCAGCCCGGGACTTTCCTGCAGCCCTCCCAGCCGCTCGCTCTGCTCTGCCGGGGGAGGGGGAAATCCCGGACATTGTGAGTGCTTTACAAATTCCCCCCGGACGCTATTTTTAGCACACAAAAGGAGGACATGTCCGGGAAAATCCGGACGAATGGTAACCCTACTTTCTGAATATTAGCTAAATCTGGAAAGGAAAAGTCAATTTCTGTTTCCATAGCTCAGAAGTGGAAATCCTCCTAAGTGCCTGGTACTGTATCTAAAGCTGCCCAGGTCCAGAGCCTCCCCTCCTTTACTTTTCATTTTAAATTCTAGTGGGATCCACGTATCTCCCTTGCTAGGCTTCAGATAGAGAGGTGCACTGTCCATTTAGTCCCCCCAATTCCTTCTTTGGGGGAGAGCCCAGGGCTGGGGAGGCAGGAAGTGTGGGAAGAGCCCAGGGCTGGGGCGGCGGGGGGTGTGGATGGGGGCCAGAGCTGGGGCGGCAGGGGGTGCGGGTGCGGGGAGAAGAGCCCAGGGCTGGGGTGGCAGGAGATGCAGGTGGGGGAAGGGTGCAGGTGGGGGCCAGAGCTGGGGCTGCAGGGGGTGTGGGCGGGGGAGAGTCCAGGGCTGAGGCAACACGGGGGTGCAGGGGGAAGTCCGGGGGTGGGGGCAGCAAAACACCTAGACCTGGCTCTGTCCCTACCATTCACAGCAAGCTGCAGCATGAGGTTTCAGTTTCACACTCCTTCCCCCACCCTTTCCTCTTGCTAGTGGCCAGGGGAATGCTGGGAAATGTAGCTCTTTCCCTGCTCCAGGGCTGGCTCTATAGGCAGGGAGCTAACCAAGGAACTACAGCTCCCTGGGACCCCTGTTGGTTCTCAGCTCCCAGGCTGGATTCTTGTGCCCCTGCAAATTTGCCGCCCCAAGCAACTGCTTGCTTTGCTGGTGCCTAGAGCCGGCCCTGTAAGCACCGCCCGGAGCCTGCACCCCTGAGCCTCTCCCTGTGCCCCAAGCCTCCGCCCCAGCCCTGAACCCCCTCCCACCCTCCAAACACCTCGATCCCAGCCCGGAGCGCCCTCCTGCACCCCAAGCCCCTCATCCCCAGCCATACCCCAGAGCCCGCACCCCCAGTTGGAGTCCTCACCCCCCCACACACCCCACTTTCCCACCCCAGCCTGGAGCCCCCTCCTGCACCCTGAACTCCTCATTTCTGCCCCCCCCCAAAGCCTGCCCCCCCAACCAGAGCTCTCACCCCCTCCCGCATCCCAACCCCAATTTCGTGAGCATTCACGGCCTGCCATACAATTTCTATGCCCAGATGTGGCCCTTGGGCCAAAAAGTCACTGTGAAGCCGGAAGCTCTGCATAGCTGGCTGAGTCACTCTTAGGCTAAACTCATTGGCCTGTTCATTCATATTTGCCATCCACAGACAGGTATTGATTACTGCAACTGTGTTTGTTATTCATAAGTATCCAAGGAGTAGTCAAGCAAATCGTAGACAGGGAGTTTGTGAACTGATTACCCTGACTACTCACTACTATCCATGTCTGGCTCCCTGACTGGATGAGCATTTATTAAAAGGTGAATAAAAAAAGGATATAGATACGATGGAGTTGGAAGACACAAGAAATATCTGCATAAATAGATGGACAGAGTGCCTGGTCCTATCTTTAGAGTTAAAGCTGTGTGGCCCTAGACCTGGACAAATAAGGGATTTTCTCGTTTACAGGGGGAAAAAAATGTGTTGAACAGAAGACTTTGACATGTTCAGTGAATAGAAAAAGTCATTTGAACTAAACATTTTGTTTGACGCAAAGCAGACTGTTTCATTTTGATTTTGAGAATTTTAAACTTTTTTTAAATATAAAAAAGGAAATTTCAAAATGAAAAGTCATTTTCAACAGAAACAGTGCAATGTTTCATTTTGAAAATGTTGAAAGAAAACCTTTCAATCTTTTCAGAATTTTAGTACAGTTTTTTTTCTCTGACCAAAACAAATTCAGCTAAATCAATATGAATTTGATGAATGATTTGGTGTCCCTAAATCTCGAATTTTTACCAAAAAAAGTTGTGGTCACAAAATTTCGCCCAGCTCTACTTAGTACCTCACAGACAGAACAGAGAACAAGTGATGAAGAGTGAATGACAAATAATAAATACCAAATAGCTTTGTTTAGGCACACATCCAGTTATATGCAAGCAAAAAAAAATGTGTATCAGAATAGCTATTCCCTGAACATTCATTGGAAGAAAAAACTCAGTAAAAGGAAATAAATCTGGATGATCCAAGAAGCTGGCCAGAACTCAAATGCTATTTGCTGACTTTGTAGTGGCATTTTTTGGATTTTGCTTGGATATGGTAATGCTACAGTTGGTATGATTTTTCCCCCTTGTAGTCAGAGAAGGGTAAGAACGACTGAAATAGGGGAAAGGAGATGAGTGTTGACAGCCCCAAGCACTTGTCAAACGCTGACAAACAGCATGAGTCAGGACTTTAAAAAAATGAGATTTAAAAAGTAGTAAATTTTAGGTCCTTTTTTTTTTGTCTTCTGATTTCTGAGCCTTTAAGTGCCCTGGATCAAGCTATTAAGCTTTCTGGTGAGGGCCAGAAATTTACTAAAAAAAAACTGATATTTTCACATAGTCCCATGACTCCAGGAGCTGTAGCTTTAGGAAAGACATCAAGTATTGAGAGACTCATGGTAAAACCACTAGGCAACAATGAGATTATTTCAGCCTGGAATTCATAACTGAGCAGGGGATATTGTAGCATGCACTAAACTGCTCAAAACTCAAGCACAGAAGACTGGTATGGGCCTGATTCCCATTTGTATTAGAGTTCCTTTGCACCATGTAAGGGACCGAAAAGTGGACTTGCTTACCTTCACATCCACTTGAAGACTCCTTAATACTGCCAAAGAGGTATCAAGGAACATTAATGAAAATTGGGCTCTACAGTTCAGTACTTTGGCAAAGGTTCTGAATGTTGAGATTATATTAATGCATTAAAAACGTCACTCAAATCCCTTCAGCTATCAAACTATTTGGGAGAGGAGCTTTCAATATTTGGTGGAACTCCACAAAGTCATTTTCAAGAATGAAATCCGTGTTCAGTAGTCAAATGTGCATTAATTTAGTAATACCCTAAGCAGGTCAGGTTTTCTAATTACCTACACGTATTTGTGCAATAGCAGATGGTAACCAGATAAGCTAGATGCTGCAATCCTTTTCTATCTCCTCCAGTTTCATAATTCTGAGAACAAGATACTTTTTAATTTTAAACTAGATTGGGATTCTGGATCTCATTACAGATTTCTTTAAGATTCCCTGCTGTTAAGCGCAGTCTCCGATGAAATATTTTGCATCTTTAATGTTGAAGAATTCCTAGTGTAATATTCTTTACAGGTTCTGTGGCTGTTACTGGAAAGAATTAGTTATAGATGATTTTTTTTTAAATCCTTATTTCGAATGTTTTTATATGAAAATAATCTTTTTATGGTCGCTAGTCAGGAGTAGGAGCATAAAACAACTGGAGTAATAAAAAATGCATTTGGTGCACTGTTCTATTCCACTGTGACATTCTTAGATAAGAATGACAGGCCTTGAATGGGAGAAAATGAACCAAATCTTCAGCTGGTGTAAATCAATATTGGCCCATTGAAGTCAATGGGGCTAAGCCAATTTATGCCGAATGAGAATTTACCCCACTATTTTTTCTGCAGACTTCTCACCTTAAGGAGTGAACCCATCATGCTGAGCATGTCAGAATATGGAAATGACATTGCCAGTGAAAAATCGAGATGCTGCAGGAAATGAATGTTACTTTTCCCTCTGACAGGAGGTTTTCATTGGTGGGGAAAAAAGGGTGTGCTCTTAACTCGTTAGGTAACTCTGGTTAAAATAGCAGTGAAGACATGACCGCTCATCTTTTAATTCATGTTAGCAATTTGACTTCAACCCCAGGCTCGCCTATAGACTATAACTTAGACTACTAGCCCCAGTGAAAAGCCTAAATACCATTAAACATGTCACCCAAAGTGAGATGCCAAAGGTAACACAGGAAGTCTGTGGGGAACCAGACCCAGATCTAAGTTCCTAACCAGTGCACCATCCTAACAAATAAGTGAGTAAAATATACATTAAACTCTCTTGAGAAGGCTGTCGATTTTGTTAATTTTTAAAAAGCAGGTATTGCTGACCTGAATAATCATAATGGGTATAACACAATTATTGTTTTGCTAAAATAATGGAGGACCCCTTTAGACAGATAAATACTTTAGGAAATCAACACAGATAAGTTATTAGAATAACCCGCTGTGCAAGGGAAATTTCCCACTTTTGACAGGCTGGCATAACAAAAACAAAAATAAAAATCTGCCTCTTCCTAGCAAGTAGGCAGGAGCCCTGGGACATGCCGCATTTCAAATATTGATCTGAAGAAATGGAAATAGGGAAGAAGAGAAGAATACCTATTGTGTGCTGTGGCTGGCAGTTGGAAGCTGTGAGCTTCAAAGGAAGGTCTGAAGGCTAGAAGCCTCTGGTAATTGGCTGAGACTTAATCAGTGGGCGGGGCATTCACCCA
>NC_088795.1:858908-892398 GCF_011386835.1 Chrysemys picta bellii
GATCACCAGCATGCCTAGTCCTCAGCTGTCCCTGCAGCTATGTGCTGGCGCACCCGCTGATATAGGCAAAGGTCAGTGTCTGAAGAATATGCAAGTTTCTGAGTCTCACCAGGATTTACTCAGACCCAAGCACTGAGGACAAGATACCCCCTTTGTGGGACCTCACTTAGTCACTCCTGTTACAGAGCACACCCACTTTCAGTCAGCTTCTTCCCAACTAGCCCCTTTTTATTCATTCCTCTCACCTCAGAGAAGTTAACAGCTGCTGTCCTCATTCTCCACCATCTGAAAGAGTCCCTATCTCTAGGATCACCTCCTTTCCACTGAGCTCTGGCAGCATTTATCAGGCACAGGTGCTTTTCTTAATGGATTTCTGGCAGGCGTTGTGGGAGGAGTGAGTCCTAAGGAAGCATCTGATTCAGAGGACAGGAGTCGCTTGGTATTTCATATGTAGTGAAGGCTGCCATGGGAGTGTCAGAGAAATGGAGAAAGGAGGCATCAGGGCTGGTATCACTGGCAGAACAGAGGTGACATGATCAGAGAAATATAAACTAGGTAGGTATCCTATAACTGCCTACCCCAGAGTTTCTTGCTCCTTCCTCTGAAGCATCTGGTGCCAAGCATGGTCGGAAACAGGATACAAGGCGAGATGGATCTTCTTCAGTCTGCTGATTAGTTTAGTCTGGCAGTTCGGAGGATAAATATCTCTGGGCTGAAGTGGTGAAGATGTAAACTAGTTCAAATAGCAGTTCAGTGGCACCTGTCCACCGCCGAAAAGCTTTGTCTACACTGGAGTGGCATACACAGTGCATGTGGCTACATACCACAGTGAGTAGCAGGCTGCTTCTGCACTGTGGTGAGTAGTTCCATGCAGGCTCTGGAAGTGGGAAGGCAGCGGGACCCTACTGTGCTAAGAATAGCGGGGAGGCACTTGCTCAGGCATGTAGAGAGCTACGTAGGGTTTATTCCCTAAGGTGCCGGCATATATTTATTCTACTCAGCAACATGCCTCCCTGTCTACACTGCTATTTCTAACCATGCTAGGAGTATGTGCAGTGTTTGTACTCTACATACCATAGAATCATAGAATCATAGAATATCAGAGTTGGAAGGGACCTCAAGAGGTCATCTAGTCCAACCCCCTGCTCAAAGCAGGACCAATTCCCAGCTAAATCATCCCAGCCAGGGCTTTGTCAAGCCGGGCCTTAAAAACCTCCAAGGAAGGAGACTCCACCACCTCCCTAGGTAACGCATTCCAGTGTTTCACCACCCTCCTAGTGAAATAGTTTTTCCTGATATCCAACCTGGACTTCCCCCACCGCAACTTGAGACCATTGCTCCTTGTTCTGTCATCTGCCACCACTGAGAACAGCCGAACTCCATCCTCTTTGGAACCCCCCTTCAGGTAGTTGAAGGCTGCTATCAAATCCCCCCTCATTCTTCTCTTCTGGAGACTAAACAATCCCAGTTCTCTCAGCCTCTCCTCATAAGTCATATACTCCAGACCCCTAATCATTTTTGTTGCCCTCCGCTGGACTCTTTCCAATTTTTCCACGTCCTTCTTGTAGTGTGGGGCCCAAAACTGGACACAGTATTCCAGATGAGGCCTCACCAATGTCGAATAAAGGGGAACGATCACGTTCCTCGATCTGCTGGCAATGCCCCTACTTATACAGCCCAAAATGCCGTTAGCCTTCTTGGCAACAAGAGCACACTGTTGACTCATATCCAGCTTCTCGTCCACTGTGACCCCTAGGTCCTTTTCAGCAGAACTGCTACCTAGCCATTCGGTCCCTAGTCTGTAGCAGTGCATGGGATTCTTCCGTCCTAAGTGCAGGACTCTGCACTTGTCCTTGTTGAACCTCATCAGGTTTTTTTCTGCCCAATCCTCTAATTTGTCTAGGTCCCTCTGTATCCGATCCCTACCCTCTAGTGTATCTACCACGCCTCCTAGTTTAGTGTCATCTGCAAACTTGCTGAGAGTGCAGTCCACCCCATCCTCCAGATCATTAATAAAGATATTAAACAAAACCGGCCCCAGGACCGACCCTTGGGGCACTCCACTTGAAACCGGCTGCCAACTAGACATGGAGCCATTGATCACTACCCGCTGAGCCCGACGATCTAGCCAGCTTTCTATCCACCTTACAGTCCATTCATCCAGCCCATACTTCTTTAACTTGGTGGCAAGAATACTGTGGGAGACAGTATCAAAAGCTTTGCTAAAGTCAAGAAATAACACATCCACTGCTTTCCCCTCATCCACAGAGCCAGTTATCTCATCATAGAAGGCAATTAGGTTAGTCAGGCACGACTTCCCCTTCGTGAATCCATGCTGACTGTTCCTGATCACTTTCCTTTCCTCTAAATGTTTCATAATTGATTCCTTGAGGACCTGCTCCATAATTTTTCCAGGGACTGAGGTGAGGCTGACTGGCCTGTAGTTCCCCGGATCCTCCTTCCTACCAGACAGCCTAAGATGCAATACGGTGACCAGCCTGCTCCTTAGAGAGGTAAGTACAGGTTATCACTGTGCAATATAAGGCACTGGCTGCACAGAGAATCACTCTTCAGTGAAGAAAACGAAATGTGAAGAGAGACAGTGATCATTACATACAAATATCTGCATGACTCAGCTACCAGCAAAGTATGCAACCAGGCGACTTCATGTGAAATATGGATTTTGATCAGCAAATTATCTAGCGTGAACATTAAAATATGCAATCTGATCTCTGCGGTGTATTAAATATTAAAGTCTGAATTTTGATTGTTGAAGAATCTTTACTGAACAACTCAATTATGCACCTGGGCTGACTTTTGTTCGAGCAGCACATTGTAATTTGAAGGTGGCTTTTCTGAGTCTTGTGTGGTAATATGAAGATTGTGTCCCCTCCCCTGCAGGTTACAGCATGACTTTGCATCTGCTTTCACTCTATGGTGAGTATGGAGTGGGGTTTTAATAAGATCAGGTGTGTAACTTACAGGTTTGCAGCTGAAAGCATACCACAGGGCTGCTGTATGTCTCCTTCATCCTCTCTCTGGCTTAGCTCTTATGATATTCTGTTTCTTCAGACTTCAGAATAATAAAAACCTAGACAGACAGAACTGCTTTTATTGATAGGTGAATGAGTCAATACCTAAACTGAATATACACATTCTAGGAACCCCTGAGAATGGCCCAGCTGACGTGTTTTATCTCGATATTGTAAAAGTTCTAAATACTGGGATTCGATTACAGAGGTACTGCTACTGAGATCAGGGCCCCTTCCAACCAGTCCCTGTTCACTCACGTGGTAGGGACAGTGCCTGCTTATAGAATTTACTGTGTAAACAGCGGCACAGAGAAGGGAAGTGAAATGCTCACAGTTGCTCAGTAGATGAATAGCAGAGCTAAGACCAGTACACAGGTCTTCTGAGCTTTAGGCTGGTGCTCTAGCCACTGGGCAATGCTACCCTTGGCTTAAATAAGCTAAATGTGCATGAATTCATTTCTGACGGTAGTGTGAATGAGTTGCAGACATAAAGCTGGATTAATAGCAAGCTGCAATATTCCAGAGGACAGATTCTCATCTCCATTACACCATTGGGTGACCCTATTTCACCCCGGAAGGAAAGGAGGACGTGGAGCTATGGCCCGGTGCTCTCCACACGGACCTGTGGAGTAGTGCTAGAACCTTTGGGAGGGCAGAGCTGGGGGCAATCTGTGCCTCTGGGCCATCCTAATGGGTGGTGCAGAGTGCACAACCCCATGTACCTTGAGTGTGCCATTTGCTATAGTTTGAGTGTGTCACCAGTTGCGGTGCAGTTCCACTCTGCCTCCTGCTCAGGGCTTTGTGCACAATCTAGGTTTGCTCCTATATAGGAAATTCCTATCTGCATCCAGACAAAACTCATTTGCAACATTATGAACTTCATAAGTTGTCTCTCCTCCTTCCTGTCCCCACAACATTAGCATCCCTTTGTTATTTCCCACTAGTTCCTGAGTTGTTGCTATATTGTTTTCTACTGGCTTGACTATTGCCCCCCGTTACCTCCCCCAGTATGCTTTAGTGCTGGCTAAATTATCTGGATTTTTGTCTGCTGTGCCTCTCTACTATTGTCTTCTTTGAAGTCAACTGTGGCTTGCCCAGAGGAATACTTTGAGAGAATAAAGGGACAATTTAGAAGTAATAATAGAGCGGTCTTTGGCTACTACTACTACTACTACTACTACAGAAACAAAAACAAACACCACAATATATAGGCATAAAAGAAATGTTTTTCCCCAATCGCACCCACTTTCAGTGCAATGTCCTTCAACGGCAAACTGCTCCCCTTGGACTTACTATCAACACTGCTTGGGAGATGGAGTAGATCTATTCTAGTCTCTGTAGCTTCTTATCCCACCCTCATCACCGTAGTATGAGTATCTGCCAATAGTGCACTAAGTGACATGATTAACATCGGTCATGTGTCCTTCCTTCTGTCTCCCTCCCGCCCAGCGGAGAAGTGTGTGTGCAGTGGTTTTGTTTTCACAGGGTTTCATAGAGAAGGCAGGTCAAAGAAGTTCCCCTTGCACTTGGGGCAGAAGGTGGTGAGGTTTGGGATGGTCCTGGGGGAGCTGGATCCATGGTCCGGGCCGGTCCCCGAAGAAAGCTCTGTGTCCTGCACAGATGAGCCTCACGCTTGGTCCCATTGTGCCTGAGGAGCAGAGTTATCAACCACAGTCTTCATCTTGAAGCTTTAGGCAGTTTTTAGATATGCTAGACCCAAGCCATGGAGCGCCTTGAAGATAAGTACTATGACAACACTGCAGACTGGGAAGAATAGTCACTCATCCAACAAAGACTCACAAGGGCGTGCATGCAGGCCCCATTCCCTGTATAAAGGCATCACTGGGTGGGTAGGATTGAGGTGCGGGTTTTGGGAAGATGTTCTGTCACAAGGCCTTTTGGCTGGGGAGGGATTTTGAGCAGACAGAAAGCTACATAGCTTACTGAGGGTCTCTAAAGTTTTGAATAGTTCTGTGTACTGGTCTTAGCTCTGCCATTCATCTACTGAGCAGCCGTGAGCAATTCACTTCCCTTCTCTGTGCCTCTGTTTACACGGTAAATTCTATAAGGCAGGCACTGTCCCTACCACGTGAGTGAACAGGGACTGGTTGGAAGGGGCCCTGATCTCAGTAGCAGAACCTCTGTAATTGAATCCCAGTATTTAGAACTTTTACAATATCGAGATAAAACACGTCAGCTGGGCCATTCTCAGGGGTTCCTAGAATGTGTATATTTAATTTAGGTATTAACTCATTCACTTATCAATAAAAGCAGTTCTGTCTGTCTATGTTCCCTCAGCACTATTCATACATGTAGATCGGGGTGAGCAAACTATGGCCCACGGACCAGATCCAGCCTGCCGGCTATTTAAATTCAGCCTTCGAGCTCCCGCTGGGGAGTAGGGTTGGGGGCCGCTCCACATGGCTCCTGGAAGGAGCGACATAGTCACCCTCCAGCTCCTACACACAGGGGCAGCCAGGCAGCTCCGCTCTGCACGCTGCCCCCATCCCAAGCGCAGACCTCACATGGTCCCATTGGCCGGGAACCACAGCCAATGGGAGCTGCAGGGGCAGTGCCTGCGGACAGGGCAATGCGCAGAGCCGCCTGGCCGCGCCTCCGCATAGGAGCCAGAGGGGGGACATGCTGCTGCTTCTGGGAGCCGCTTGAAGTAAGCGCCCAGGGCCGGCTCTAGGTTTTTTGCTGCCCCGAGCAAAAAAAAATTTGGCTGCCCTCCCCCCCCCCCCCCCCCCCACAC
This sequence comes from Chrysemys picta bellii, assembly GCF_011386835.1. Classification (NCBI taxonomy): domain Eukaryota; kingdom Metazoa; phylum Chordata; order Testudines; family Emydidae; genus Chrysemys; species Chrysemys picta. Next base: position 864,696 of record NC_088795.1, read on the forward strand.
ACACACACACACACACACACACACACACCCTCCTGCCGCCCCAGGCCTGGGTCACTGGTAACTCGCTCCCAGGGTGGGTCATTCAGCAGGAATTTTGGATGTGCACAGAACACAGACAGGATTGGATCCCATATGGTTACAGAACTGCAGTAAAGTGGAACAATTTTCCGCTTGTGTGATTGAAGGCTATCTGGATGCATATTATAAGACTGTCCTACATAAATGAGGAAAAGCTGAGGTGCCTTTATTATTCTTTTGTTCCACTCTTTGTTTCTATGGGGAATTTGCCAATGCAATATCACTGTCTTCCTTTTAAACAAATAAAACTAAAACTTAAAAAAAAAAATAATAATAAAAAGCAATGGCTGTTGAAAACAGCAATTCCAGTCCTAATAACCACTGGGAAGCATTTCTTGCTCAATTTATTCTACCTTTTCTACAGCAAGTTACAGTGGATCAGTATATTTGTTTTGGGGGAAATGAAGTAACAGCTGCCCAAATTGAGCTTGAGCACTCCTGAATTTTGAGGGTGTTCAAATCTGGAAGGCAGGTGCTAGATTCCCTTTCTGTAGGGTTACCATATTTCAACAAGCAAAAAAGAGGACGGGAGGAGCCCCGCCCTAGCCCTGCCCCTCCCACTTCCCGCCCCCCCAGAACCCCCAACCCTCCCCCCGTTCCTTGTCCCCTGACTGCCCCCTCCTGGGACCCCTGCCCCTAACTGCCCCCCGGGACTCCACTCCCTATCTAAGCCTCCTTGCCTCTTGTCCCCTGACTGCCCCAACCCTTATCCACACCCCCACCCCCACACAGACCCCTGGGACTCCCACGCCCCATCCAACCACTCCCCACCCCCTGACAGCCCCCCCAGAACTCCCAACCCATCTAAACCCCTCTGCTCCCTGTCCCCTGACTGCTCCGATCCCTCTCCGCACTCCTGCCCCCTGACAGCTCCCCCCAGAACTCTCAGCCCCCCACCCCGCTCCTTGTCCCCTGACTGCCCCCTCCTGGGACCCCTGCTCCTAACTGCCCTCCAGAACCCCACCCCCTACCTAAGACTCCCTGTTCCTTGTCCCCTAACTGCCCCCTCCTAAGACCCCCCCAACTGCCCCCCAGGACCCTACCCCCTACCTGTACCCTGACTGCCCAAAACTTTCTCCACTCCCCTCCAAAAGCCCCCCCCCGTTTCTTGACTGCCCCCTCCAGAACCTCCCTGTCCCTTCTCCTGCCCCCCCTTACCCTGCTGCTCAGAACAGGGTGTTGGGCTCTGTGCCAGCCGGACACATGGCTGAGCTCCCCTGCACAACACAAAACCCGGTCCCTGGCCCTGCACAGGGCTGCCGGAGCGGGCTGCAGGAGGAGGAGCTGCCGGCCGGCTCAGAATGCAGGGAGGGGGGGGTGGGAGGAGGAAGCTGCTCCGGAGTCCAGCCCGGGACTTTCCTGCAGCCCTCCCAGCCGCTCGCTCTGCTCTGCCGGGGGAGGGGGAAATCCCGGACATTGTGAGTGCTTTACAAATTCCCCCCGGACGCTATTTTTAGCACAAAAAGGAGGACATGTCCGGGTAAATCCGGACGAATGGTAACCCTACTTTCTGAATATTAGCTAAATCTGGAAAGGAAAAGTCAATTTCTGTTTCCATGGCTCAGAAGTGGAAATCCTCCTAAGTGCCTGGTACTGTATCTAAAGCTGCCCAGGTCCAGAGCCTCCCCTCCCTTAGTTTTCATTTTAAATTCTAGTGGGATCCACATACCTCCCTTGCTAGGCTTCAGATAGAGAGGTGCACTGTCCATTTAGTCCCCCCAATTCCTTCTTTGGGGGAGAGCCCAGGGCTGGGGCGGCGGGGGGTGTGGATGGGGGCCAGAGCTGGGGCGGCAGGGGTTGCGGGGAGAAGAGCCCAGGGCTGGGGTGGCAGGAGATGCAGGTGGGGGAAGGGTGCAGGTGGGGGCCAGAGCTGGGGCTGCAGGGGGTGCGGGTGCGGGGAGAAGAGCCCAGGGCTGGGGTGGCAGGAGATGCAGGTGGGGGAAGGGTGCAGGTGGGGGCCAGAGCTGGGGCTGCAGGGGGTGTGGGCGGGGGAGAGTCCAGGGCTGAGGCAACACGGGGGTGCAGGGGGAGCCCAGGGCTGGGGTGGGGGCAGCAAAACACCTAGACCTGGCTCTGTCCCTACCATTCACAGCAAGCTGCAGCATGAGGTTTCAGTTTCACACGCCTTCCCCCACCCTTTCCTCTTGCTAGTGGCCAGGGGAATGCTGGGAAATGTAGTTCTTTCCCTGCTCCAGGGCTGGCTCTATAGGCAGGGAGCTAACCAAGGAACTACAGCTCCCTGGGACCCCTGTTGGTTCTCAGCTCCCAGGCTGGATTCTTGTGCCCCTGCAAATTTGCCACCCCAAGCAACTGCTTGCTTTGCTGGTGCCTAGAGCCGGCCCTGTAAGCACCGCCCGGAGCCTGCACCCCTGAGCCTCTCCCTGTGCCCCAAGCCTCCGCCCCAGCCCTGAACCCCCTCCCACCCTCCAAACACCTCGATCCCAGCCCGGAGCGCCCTCCTGCACCCCAAGCCCCTCATCCCCCGCCATACCCCAGAGCCCGCACCCCCAGTTGGAGTCCTCACCCCCCCACACACCCCACTTTCCCACCCCAGCCTGGAGCCCCCTCCTGCACCCTGAACTCCTCATTTCTGCCCCCCCCAAAGCCTGCCCCCCCAACCAGAGCTCTCACCCCCTTCCGCATCCCAACCCCAATTTCGTGAGCATTCACGGCCTGCCATACAATTTCTATGCCCAGATGTGGCCCTTGGGCCAAAAAGTCACAGTGAAGCCGGAAGCTCTGCATAGCTGGCTGAGTCACTCTTAGGCTAAACTCATTGGCCTGTTCATTCATATTTGCCATCCACAGACAGGTATTGATTACTGCAACTGTGTTTGTTATTCATAAGTATCCAAGGAGTAGTCAAGCAAATCGTAGACAGGGAGTTTGTGAACTGATTACCCTGACTACTCACTACTATCCATGTCTGGCTCCCTGACTGGATGAGCATTTATTAAAAGGTGAATAAAAAAAGGATATAGATACGATGGAGTTGGAAGACACAAGAAATATCTACATAAATAGATGGACAGAGTGCCTGGTCCTATCTTTAGAGTTAAAGCTGTGTGGCCCTAGACCTGGACAAATAAGGGATTTTCTCGTTTACAGGGGGAAAAAAATGTGTTGAACAGAAGACTTTGACATGTTCAGTGAATAGAAAAAGTCATTTGAACTAAACATTTTGTTTGACGCAAAGCAGACTGTTTCATTTTGATTTTGAGAATTTTAAACTTTTTTTAAATATAAAAAAGGAAATTTCAAAATGAAAAGTCATTTTCAACAGAAACAGTGCAATGTTTCATTTTGAAAATGTTGAAAGAAAGCCTTTCAATCTTTTCAGAATTTTAGTACAGTTTTTTTCTCTGACCAAAACAAATTCAGCTAAATCAATATGAATTTGATGAATGATTTGGTGTCCCTAAATCTCGAATTTTTACCAAAAAAAGTTGTGGTCACAAAATTTCGCCCAGCTCTACTTAGTACCTCACAGACAGAACAGAGAACAAGTGATGAAGAGTGAATGACAAATAATAAATACCAAATAGCTTTGTTTAGGCACACATCCAGTTATATGCAAGCAAAAAAAAATGTGTATCAGAATAGCTATTCCCTGAACATTCATTGGAAGAAAAAACTCAGTAAAAGGAAATAAATCTGGATGATCCAAGAAGCTGGCCAGAACTCAAATGCTATTTGCTGACTTTGTAGTGGCATTTTTTGGATTTTGCTTGGATATGGTAATGCTACAGTTGGTATGATTTTTCCCCCTTGTAGTCAGAGAAGGGTAAGAACGACTGAAATAGGGGAAAGGAGATGAGTGTTGACAGCCCCAAGCACTTGTCAAATGCTGACAAACAGCATGAGTCAGGACTTTAAAAAAAATGAGATTTAAAAAGTAGTAAATTTTAGGTCCTTTTTTTTTTGTCTTCTGATTTCTGAGCCTTTAAGTGCCCTGGATCAAGCTATTAAGCTTTCTGGTGAGGGCCAGAAATTTACTAAAAAAAACCTGATATTTTCACATAGTCCCATGACTCCAGGAGCTGTAGCTTTAGGAAAGACATCAAGTATTGAGAGACTCATGGTAAAACCACTAGGCAACAATGAGATTATTTCAGCCTGGAATTCATAACTGAGCAGGGGATATTGTAGCATGCACTAAACTGCTCAAAACTCAAGCACAGAAGACTGGTATGGGCCTGATTCCCATTTGTATTAGAGTTCCTTTGCACCATGTAAGGGACCGAAAAGTGGACTTGCTTACCTTCACATCCACTTGAAGACTCCTTAATACTGCCAAAGAGGTATCAAGGAACATTAATGAAAATTGGGCTCTACAGTTCAGTACTTTGGCAAAGGTTCTGAATGTTGAGATTATATTAATGCATTAAAAACGTCACTCAAATCCCTTCAGCTATCAAACTATTTGGGAGAGGAGCTTTCAATATTTGGTGGAACTCCACAAAGTCATTTTCAAGAATGAAATCCGTGTTCAGTAGTCAAATGTGCATTAATTTAGTAATACCCTAAGCAGGTCAGGTTTTCTAATTACCTACACGTATTTGTGCAATAGCAGATGGTAACCAGATAAGCTAGATGCTGCAATCCTTTTCTATCTCCTCCAGTTTCATAATTCTGAGAACAAGATACTTTTTAATTTTAAACTAGATTGGGATTCTGGATCTCATTACAGATTTCTTTAAGATTCCCTGCTGTTAAGCGCAGTCTCCGATGAAATATTTTGCATCTTTAATGTTGAAGAATTCCTAGTGTAATATTCTTTACAGGTTCTGCGGCTGTTACTGGAAAGAATTAGTTATAGATGATTTTTTTTTAAATCCTTATTTCGAATGTTTTTATATGAAAATAATCTTTTTATGGTAGCTAGTCAGGAGTAGGAGCATAAAACAACTGGAGTAATAAAAAAATGCATTTGGTGCACTGTTCTATTCCACTGTGACATTCTTAGATAAGAATGACAGGCCTTGAATGGGAGAAAATGAACCAAATCTTCAGCTGGTGTAAATCAATATTGGCCCATTGAAGTCAATGGGGCTAAGCCAATTTATGCCGAATGAGAATTTACCCCACTATTTTTTCTGCAGACTTCTCACCTTAAGGAGTGAACCCATCATGCTGAGCATGTCAGAATATGGAAATGACATTGCCAGTGAAAAATCGAGATGCTGCAGGAAATGAATGTTACTTTTCCCTCTGACAGGAGGTTTTCATTGGTGGGGGGGAAAAGGGTGTGCTCTGAACTCGTTAGATAACTCGGGTTAAAATAGCAGTGAAGACATGACCGCTCATCTTTTAATTCATGTTAGCAATTTGAGTTCAACCCCACGCTCGCCTATAGACTATAACTTAGACTACTAGCCCCAGTGAAAAGCCTAAATACCATTAAATATGTCACCCAAAGTGAGTTGCCAAAGGTAACACAGGAAGTCTGTGGGGAACCAAACCCAGATCTAAGTTCCTAACCAGTGCACCATCCTAACAAATAAGTGAGTAAAATATACATTAAACTCTCTTGAGAAGGCTGTCGATTTTGTTAATTTTTAAAAAGCAGGTATTGCTGACCTGAATAATCATAATGGGTATAACACAATTATTGTTTTGCTAAAATAATGGAGGACCCCTTTAGACAGATAAATACTTTAGGAAATCAACACAGATAAGTTATTAGAATAACCCGCTGTGCAAGGGAAATTTCCCACTTTTGACAGGCTGGCATAACAAAAACAAAAATAAAAATCTGCCTCTTCCTAGCAAGTAGGCAGGAGCCCTGGGACATGCCGCATTTCAAATATTGATCTGAAGAAATGGAAATAGGGAAGAAGAGAAGAATACCTATTGTGTGCTGTGGCTGGCAGTTGGAAGCTGTGAGCTTCAAAGGAAGGTCTGAAGGCTAGAAGCCTCTGGTAATTGGCTGAGACTTAATCAGTGGGCGGGGCATTCACCCAGGCCAGGGCTTTATAAAGCAGCGCACAAGAAGCTTTTGCGAACAGGGGCTGCTAACAGGGAATTTCGCAAGGAGTTTGGAAGGGGAGCAGGAAGGGAGCGCGGGTCCCTTGCCAGTTCTATCTTTTACCCTTTATTCCCCTTAAAACCTATAGCCCAAACTACATTCAAAACTTCTTGCTTTAAACAACCCCTTCATTAACTAGGAGACGATGCAGGCAGAAGCCCAGCTGCAGAGTGGGGGGGTCTATCCAGTTTATTGCACTGAGTGTAGCATGTATGATTACCTGCCCCGTGGGCGGGTGGCATACGTGTGCATTCAGTGCAAGGAGCTCCTGGCCCTCAGAGACCACGTACGGACTTTGGAGGCCAGGGTGGCGGAACTGGAGGAGCTAAGGGAGGCAGAGAGGTATGTTGATGAGGCTTTCCGGGACACTGTAGATTTGTCCCACCTCCGGTCAGACAGCCCCTGCGCTGTTGAGGAGGATGAAAGGCCCAGGGAAGCAGAGCAGTCAACGGGAGCAGAGGGAAACCTTCCCATAGTTGGGACCCTCCTTCCAGATGGTGCTGGGGTTACCTCTCGCACTGAGGTTACCTCTCCAGGGGAGGGAACTCCAGTTGCTAGGAAAAGGCAGGTATTAGTATTGGGAGATTCGATCATTAGAAACGTAGATAGCTGGGTTTGTGATGACCGGGAGAACCGTATGGTGACTTGCCTGCCTGGTGCGAAGGTTGCAGATCTCTCGAGGCATCTAGACAGACTTATGTGTAGTGCTGGGGAGGAGCCGGTGGTCGTGGTACATGTAGGTACCAATGACATAGGGAAGGGTAGGAGAGATGTCCTGGAGGCCAAATTTAGGCTGCTAGGGAAGAGACTGAAATCCAGGACCTCTATGGTGGCATTCTCAGAAATGCTCCCAGTTCCACGCGCAGGGCCAAGTAGACAGGCAGAGCTTCAGAGTCTCAATGCGTGGATGAGACGATGGTGTAGAGAGGAGGGGTTTACATTCATTAGGAACTGGGGAAACTTCTGGAATGGGGGGAGCCTATACAGGAAGGATGGGCTCCACCTAAACCAAAGTGGAACCAGACTGCTGGCACTAAACATTAAACAGGTTGTAGAGCAGTTTTTAAACTAGGAGATGGGGGAAAGCCGACTGCTGCAGAGGAGCATGTGGATCGGACAGAGACTTCTCTTAGGGGAGAGTCTAATGATAGAGAATCTCCAGGTTATAGTCAGGAGCAGAGGATGGAAGAGGATAAAGTAGGGGCCAGATCAGATGATAAACATTCACCTAAAGAATCTGATACATCAGAAAAGGGCAGACAAATAAACAGTGACAAGTTTTTAAAGTGCTTGTACACAAATGCTAGAAGTCTAAATAATAAGATGGGTGAACTAGAGTGCCTTGTGATAAAGGAGGATATTGATATAATAGGCATCACAGAAACCTGGTGGACTGAGTGCAATCAATGGGACACAATCATTCCAGGGTACAAAATATATCGGAAGGACAGAACAGGTTGTGCGGGGGTGGGGAAGGTTGCACTATATGTGAAAGAAAATGTAGAATCAAATGAAGTAAAAATCTTAAGCAAATCCACATGTTCCATAGAATCTCTATGGATAGAAATTTCATGCTCTAATAAGAATATAACATTAGGGATCTATTATCGACCACCTGACCAGGACGGTGATAGTGATGATGAAATGCTAAGGGAAATTAGAAAGGCTATCAAAATTAAGAACTCAATAATAGTGGGGGATTTCAATTATCCTCATATTGACTGGGAACATTTCACTTCAGGACGAAATGCAGAGATAAAATTTCTCAATACTTTAAATGACTGCTTCATGGAGCAGCTGGTACGGGAACCCACAAGGGGAGAGGCAACTCTAGATTTAGTCCTGAGTGGAGCGCTGGAGCTGGTCCAGGAGGTAACTATAGCAGGACCACTTGGAAATAGTGACCATAATACAATAGCATTCAACATCCCTGTGGAGGGAAGAACATCTCAACAGCCCAACACTGTGGCATTTAATTTCAAAAGGGGGAACTATGCAAAAATGAGGGGGTTAATTAAACAGAAGTTAAAAGGTACAGTGACTAAAGGGAAATCCCTGCAAGCTGCATGGGCGCTTTTTAAAGACACCATAATAGAGGCCCAACTTCAATGTATACCCCAAATTAAGAAACACAGTAAAAGAACTAAAAAAGAGCTACCGTGGCTTAACAACTGTGACGAACTGGGACTGTTCTTACTGTGGTCTTTGAATGCTGACAGGGGAGTGTGGCTAGCATAGTTTGCATTGGGGGATGGGAGACTGACCGACGGAGAATACCTGAGCATGTAACATGAGAACCCAGGAAGGGGTTAGAGGCCAGGTGACACCTTTGCCCGGGAAACTGAACAAAGGCTGTGGGAGGGGTCGCTGAAGGCAGAGTTTAAGGAGCTGGCTGGGGAGATGGCTGGGAGGCAGATGGGGCTCTGACCTCGCAAGGGGGCTGGGGTGCCCTGAGACCCCAAGATGGACCCACCTGAGGGGGGTCCTGCTGTCTGTGCCTGCAAGACCTGTCTTGGACTGTATTCCTGTCGTCTAAATAAACCTTCTGCTTTACTGGCTGGCTGAGAGTCATGGTGAATCGCAGGAAGCCGGGGGTGCAGGGCCTTGTGTCCCCCCACACTCCGTGACAACAACCATGTAAAAGAAGCAGCGAGAGATAAAAAGACTTCCTTTGAAAAGTGGAAGTCAAATCCTAGTGAGGCAAATAGAAAGGAGCATAAACGCTGCCAAATTAAGTGCAAGAATGTAATAAGAAAAGCCAAAGAGGAGTTTGAAGAACAGCTAGCCAAAAACTCCAAAGGTAATAACAAAATGTTTTTTAAGTACATCAGAAGCAGGAAGCCTGCTAAACAACCAGTGGGGCCCCTTGATGATCGAGATACAAAAGGAGCGCTTAAAGACGATAAAGTCATTGCGGAGAAACTAAATGGATTGTTTACTTCAGTCTTCACGGCTGAGGATGTTAGGGAGATTCCCAAACCTGAGCTGGCTTTTGTAGGTGACAAATCTGAGGAACTGTCATGGATTGGAGTGTCACTAGAGGAGGTTTTGGAATTAATTAATAAACTTAACATTAACAAGTCACCGGGACCAGATGGCATTCATCCAAGAGTTCTGAAAGAACTCAAATGTGAAGTTGCAGAACTGTTAACTAAGGTTTGTAACCTGTCCTTTAAATCGGCTTCTGTACCCAATGACTGGAAGTTAGCTAATGTAACGCCAATATTTAAAAAGGGCTCTAGAGGTGATCCCGGCAATTACAGACCAGTAAGTCTAACGTCGGTACCGGGCAAATTAGTTGAAACAATAGTTAACAATAAAATTGTCCGACACATAGAAAAACATAAACTGTTGAGCAATAGTCAACATGGTTTCTGTAAAGGGAAATCGTGTCTTACTAATCTATTAGAATTCTTTGAAGGAGTCAAACAACATGTGGACAAGGAGGGAATCCAGTGGACATAGTGTACTTAGATTTCCAGAAAGCCTTTGACAAGGTCCCTCACCAAAGGCTCTTATGTAAATTAAGCTGCCATGGGATAAAAGGGAAGGTCCTTTCATGGATTGAGAACTGGTTAAAAGACAGGGAACAAAGGGTAGGAATTAATGGTAAATATTCAGAATGGAGAGGGGTAACTAGTGGTGTTCCCCAAGGGTCAGTCCTTGGACCGATTCTATTCAACTTATTCATAAATGATCTGGAGAAAGGGGTAAACAGTGAGGTGGCAAAGTTTGCAGATGATACTAAACTGCTAAAGATAGTTAAGTCCAAAGCAGACTGTGAAGAACTTCAAAAAGATCTCACAAAACTAAGTGATTGGGCAACAAAATGGCAAATGAAATTTAAGGTGGATAAATGTAAAGTAATGCACATTGGAAAAAATAACCCCAACTATATATACAATATGATGGGGGCTAATTTAGCTACAACAAGTCAGGAAAAAGATCTTGGAGTCATCGTGGATAGTTCTCTGAAAATGTCCACGCAGTGTGCAGAGGCAGTCAAAAAAGCAAACAGGATGTTAGGAATCATTAAAAAGGGGATAGAGAATAAGACTGAGAATATATTATTGCCCTTATATAAATCGATGGTATGCCCTCATCTCGAATACTGCATACAGATGTGGTCTCCTCATCTCAAAAAAGATATACTGGCACAAGAAAAGGTTCAGAAAAGGGCAACTAAAATGATTAAGGGTTTGGAACGGGTCCCATATGAGGAGAGATTAAAGAGGCTAGACTCTTCAGCTTGGAAAAGAGGAGACTAAGGGGGGATATGATAGAGGTATATAAAATCATGAGTGATGTGGAGAAAGTGGATAAGGAAAAGTTATTTACTTATTCCCATAATACAAGAACTAGGGGTCATCAAATGAAATTAATAGGCAGCAGGTTTAAAACAAATAAAAGGAAGTTCTTCTTCATGCAGCGCACAGTCAACTTGTGGAACTCCTTACCTGAGGAGGTTGTGAAGGCTAGGACTATAACAGAGTTTAAAAGAGAACTGGATAAATTCACGGTGGTTAAGTCCATTAATGGCTATTATCCAGGACGGGTAAGGAATGGTGTCCCTAGCCTCTGTCTGTCCGAGGGTGGAGATGGATGGCAGGAGAGAGATCACTTGATCATTGCCTGTTAGGTTCACTCCCTCTGGGGCACCTGGCATTGGCCACTGTCGGTAGACAGGATCCTGGGCTAGATGGACCTTTGGTCTGACTCGGTACGGCCTTTCTTATGTTCTTATGTCCAACAGGAGATAAAATGCTGAAAGAGGGAGATTTTCAAGAGTGCCCAAGTGATTAAGAACCAGAAATTTCAATGAAAATTAATTGAAATTATGCACCTAAATCCTGTGGGTGCTTTTGAAATTATCCACTTTAAAGGTCTTGAAATGCATAATCAGGGTAATCATTATAAAGCATGAGAGATAATGGCTGCATTATGCAAAGCCTTCATAATACACAATTGGAACATTGTGTTCAGTACTGGACGCTGAGTTTAAAAGAGGATATTCACATTATCAAATGATCAAGGCCTATGGGAGAATGAGAAGGTCTCGTTTTTGAGCGGAGCTGGTCAGGAACTGAAATTTCTGTTCCACAGGAAATTCTGAAATCTCAATTTTTTTTTTCATTCCAAACCCAAATGAAAAATCAAAATTTCCAACAGAATGAAAATTCCATACATTTCTGATTCAGGCCTATCAAAATGTTTCACCTCAGTAATGTTGAATTGTTTCATTTAGACTAAAACATGTTTTGATACGGTCAAATGTTTCATTTCGACTTTCTTGTTTCAGTTACTTTCATTTGGACTGTCATATTATATTAAAATATTTTAATGTTGCATAATGTTGATATCCATTCTCTAATATATATTCAATTTAATAATTTCATATAGCATATCAAAATTATCTTACCTCAATGAAACGATAAAGCCAAAAGGACTCATTTAAACCATTTCCTGTTGAAAATGGTCATCGAAATTGGCACATTCCCAATTGCATGTTTCCATTCCAATTAAGCTGTTTTTTCCCCTCAATGGACAACTGTCCCTCCCCCCGCTTCTTTCCTCTTCAGTACAAAGCAATTGATTGCTCCTTCCATGTTTTCATTACTTGTAGTGGAGAGATGTTTAGAACGTACAGGCTGTAGCAGGACTCTGCTCCTAGCAAATGATACCGTTATAACAGTGGCAGCAGCAGGAGTAGGCTCTGTTGCCTCCAGTAAGCCCTAAGCAAGGTCAGGTGCAGATTTTAGGGTGACTTCTGGGCTGGCCTATAAGAGGCCTTTCCCCCCCGCAGGTCTGGGGGAGCTATAGCACCCATGGTCAGAGCACTGGACTATGTTAATGCATGCCAAGTTACTTCCCTTAGGCTGATTTGTCCCATGCTTATTTCTAGTGAAATCCAAGGCCTGAAGTCAGTAAATACATCTCTCTCTCCGTTGGATTCCCTGCTACCTCTTTTCTCCTGGGCCTGTTTCCTCTTTTGTCACACAGCGGCTATGCACACTCAAACAGCAGGTCAGAGGCCTTAATGGACAATCATTTCATCATTTTTTTCCTCTGGTTTTATGAACTCTTTCCTATGTTCATGCTGATATCCCCACGGTGATGTCCTTTGTCAGGAAGCACATTAAATTGAGTGGCAACACTTGACACAGATCTTGTGGGTAATTGGCAACTAAGTAGCACTCCTTGGCACCCAAAGAGAAACCGTATATTTCTAAATATGATTTAGACAACTTCAGAGATTTATGGGGAGAACAACAACAACAGCAAAAAGGTAGAGGATCTTAGTAAACAACAGGTAGTCTTTTAAAGGACAATATTTTGGCAATACTGGACGGGAGATGGACAGAAGCAATGTTATCACACATATATGTGTTGTGTTTGTGAGAGTCAGGACAGAGAAGAGATTACAGTTCACCTGTAATATGGGAGACTATGCAATAACGACCTTAGTGTTGGGTGTGGCCTTGGGAATCATGACTAGCTGGGATTCAAGACACAGCCTCAGACAGTCCCCTTAGTTCCAGGATAGTCCTTAGGTCAAGGCCAGTTTTATTGTTATAAGATCAAACTGATCAAAAATAAGCTTTTTTGTTCAGTTGGTGATGTAGATTCAGTTGGTCTGTGCAGACTAGATATTAGGATAGTCTTTGTCCTTCTCTGCTGGCTGGTCCACATGAAAGAGGAGAAAATCTACTACAGCTGCCAGTTAAGAAATTCTTGCTGATTTATGCCTTTAGCTCAGGTAATGGGGGTCAGACTTTTAGTACCTGAGGTCCCGGGCTCCAAACCCCTAGCTGGCCCTAATAGGGTTATTATATATGCCCCAATATTTTATTTTCAAACTATTTTAAGAACTATTAACCAATATTTTTCTGTCTTGATCCCCTAATCCTGCAAACACTTCTATCCTTGGGTAAATGTACACCTACACCTCCAATAGTACAAGCAGATCTGGTCACCCCATCTCAAAAAAAAGATATCATAGAATTGGAAAAGGTACAGAGAAGGGCAACATATAAGGAGACTAAAAAAGACTGGGACTGTTCAGCTTAGAAAATAGATGACTAAAGAGGGATGTGATAGAGGATAGAGGTTTACAAAGTCATGAACGGTGTGGAAGAAGTGAATTAGGAAGGGTTATTTACCCCTTCACACAACACAAGAACCGTGGTCACCCAATGAAATTAACAGGCAGTAGGTTTAAACAAACCTAAGGAAATACTTCTTCTCATAACACACAGCCAACCTGGGAAAGTTGTTGCCAGGGGATGTTGTGAAGGCCAAAAGTATAACTGAGCTCTAAAAAGAACTAGAGAAGTTCATGGGGGACAGGTCCATCAATGGCCACTAGGTAAGTTGGTCAGGGATGCAACCCCATGCTCTGGGTGTCCCTAAACCTCAACTTCCAGAAGCTGGGAGTGGATGACAGGGGATGGATCTCTCAACAAGTGTCATATTCCATTCATTCCCTGTGAAGCATCTGGCACTGTCCGCTGTCAGAAGGCAGGATGGCTAGGTGGACCATTGGTCTGACCCAACATGGCCATCCATAAGTTCTTTGCAAGAGAAGGCCCTTAGTTCGTCTTTCCTTCTCTAACAGGCCACTTACAGCCAACAAACAAGCCAACTTTGAAATTCCAACCTTCTAACATTCTGAGTTGTACAGACCCAAACATACCATTTGGAACCTGCGGGATGAGTGTCCATTTCCTTGCTCTCTTACCCAAAAAACAGCTAACCCAAATTTTGTTCACATTTCCCAAAAGTTCACTTTGGGGCTTTGACTACGGGCCAACACCCTGATGCAGGAAAATCTTAAGCTTGTGTTTGACTGTAAGCACCACCTTCAGCGTCATTGACGTCTAGGGGATTTATACACGTGCTTCAATGCTTTGCTTATTTGGGACCCTCCATAAGGCACACAGAGCTCTCATGGAGCTGAACAAGTGTTACACATCCATAAACCATGGCAGAATTTGGCTTTAAGAATGGACTATTTCAGCCTAAGGAGAAGTAAAAAAGTATGAATCACTGACAAAACGAATGAGAAAGGGAGCTGGAATTCAGTCTTATCTGTAAGATTCACGACCATAAGAGATCCATCGATTGATCGATCCTGCTTAAAAGGGATGTTCCTTGGCCATAACCTGTGCCTTGACTACAACATTCAGTGGCATTGTTGCTACTACAATACAACAGGACTGCTAGCGAGCGATCCATCCATAGAAGCTTTGAAATGTTTTCCATACTTGTGCAAGGGCACTGATGTGGAACTGGAGGCAAGCCCATAGCTGCGAAGTTGTACCACTGAAAGGAGCTAAAAATTCTGGTGGCACTTTGCTCCATGTATATATTTTGTCCCATGTTGAGCCCTGCTATTTGTTACAATACCCGGGGCATGGCAATCTTCAAAAATATCCTAATTCTGCTCTTCAGTTAGGTTTGAGCCCCAACCATAGTACTTGTGAAGGAAAGCAGCCGGCCAGTTACACCAGAGACTAGCTTAGTGCTGTTCTGCTTCTGACTGCCACTGGCTTGCTGAGGGAGCGTGGACAAGTCACTTCACCTTTCAATCTCCCCCATGTGTAAAGTAGAGGAGCATGTCACTTATCACCCTTATAAAGCACTTGAAGATCTACAGATGCAAAGAGCTAGGGATTAGTATTGGACACACACTACCCACTTGTCATTTTATTGGTCACTGGTCATTTTCCAAATTTGATACGCAAAAGAATCTTCCCTGGGGGAAAAAGCATTACACAGTAACATGGACCATCTATTCCAATATCCCCTCACCAACTGCATCCAGTACCAGTACAGTTATAGTATACCTAGCTGGTATACAATTCTTTCCATCTTTAAATCTCAAAGCATTTTACAAAGAAGGCTTAATATGACTATCCCCGTTTTATAAATGGGAAACTGAGGCACAAGAAAGGAAGTAATTTGCTCCAGGTCACTCAAACCAGTAGCACAGCTAGGACATGAACCCAGGACTCTTGAGTCTGAATCCAGTGCACTAGCCCCTTGACTACACCAATTTTCCCTTAGCATGTAACATGTGTTGAGTGTCAGTGAACTGAATGTCATTCAAAGTCATTGGCTATCATATATCTGGTGGACAGAACCAATATGAAAAAAGCTGAATGAAATCTGCCATTGACATCAGATAAAAGCACAGGTGGGATATTACAAATTGTAATTCATAATTAAACAGCGCCCTGAGCATCACAGTTAATTAAAAGTTGAAAAAAAAATCTGAAGTTTATTTCTTTTTTGAAAGCTTGCAGAAGTTCTTTCTAACCATTAGAATGTCAATGTATATGGGACTCATTACGTTACAGACATTAGCCAAGATTTAAAAGGTTCTATATGAGGCATTGGGTGAAAAGAAAGGGTAAGGACTAGTTGCAATTTTTGGCTTTTATTATATGGCTTAAAAAACACTGAAACCCTGTATTTAAGGTAAATGTTTTTGTTGGAGGGAATATTGGGGGGGGGGGGGGGAAGTAACTAACACCACTTTAACCATTAAAGAAGTAAATCACAATGACTAGGAACAGTGTGTTAATTAGCAAACTAATTTCCTTGTACTTGAAGTGCATAACAAGTTCTCAATGCCTTCAAAATGGCCTTGTATCAATTGCCTTTTATTCCTTGAATGTAATTGTTTCTGCTGCAATACTGGATTATGCTGTACACAGATTCTCTCCTTATAGGCTTTTAGTCATTTAGAAGTATTTATTTTCCTCTGCAGATGCCCTGCATTCAGACGATGTTTTTAGTTGGTATGCTTGTTAACACAGATGAGAAGTCTTAAAAGGCCAGATCCTCAATTGGCATCAACTATCCCCATTTCATTGACTTTAGTGGAGCTATACTGATATACACCAGCTGAGGAGCTGACACCAAACCTTCTTTATACATCACTTGAAAGAAAAAACACCCCACAACCCCCTTCCCACGCCCAATCACATGTCACCTCTAAGAACACTTTTAATTGTGTGGTCTATCAGGCAGGATATTACTCCATAGAGAAGGCAGAGAACAAAAACATTTTTCAGTGCATCAGCCATCCAGAGCTGGGGACCTTCAACTCTGACTTAGTGCAGATCTACCTACACATTAGAGACAGAGAAAAAGAGGATTCAAAAGAACATCTGTACTACCTTCTTCTTGAACCTGGGGTAAGCACATTCCTTGAGCAGAGAAACAACACAACCCTCTTGTCATTTCCTCTCAATGCTGCCTCTTTCGTAAAAGATGTCTAGCTCCATCCTGCATGGTCTTGTAATTAGGGTGAGCAGATGTCCTGATTTTATAGGGACAGTCCCGATTTTTGTGTCTTTTTCTTATATAGGCTCCTATTACCCCCACCCCCTGTCCCAATTTTTCACACTTGCTGTCTGGTCACCCTGCTTATAATGCACTAACTCCTACTTGGCCATCAGCTGTGCTCACTGTTTGACTGTGTGCATCAGAAAGAATTTTGGTGTTCAAGAGTTCACGGGAAGCCCATCTTTTCAGTCTACTGTTTCACTACCATTTCTTGATTCAATGTTCCCATTTTTTGTATATAACATCATTAGTTATTGTTCTGCAAAATAGGTTTTTCTGTAGCTCGGGTATAAGGAAAGGCCCAAACCGGTGTATGAGGGATGGTTGTATTGGTAAGGTACTAGAATACATCATGCAAGGTCTATGTTCAAATTCTGGCTCTGCCACAAAACTTGGGCCCGTCATGTAAACTCTGAGTCTCGATTCCCTCTTTGTAAAATAGGAATGATACGCCTTCATTTCAGCCACGATTTGTCTTTCTTATGTGTTTAGACTGGAAGTGTGTTTGGTGCAGGGACTCTCTCACTATGGGATTAGACGGCATCCAGCCCAAAGGGGCCCTGCTCTAGTTAGGGGCTTTCCAGGCTATGGCAATCCAAATAATTTATATGCATGATGTTTTATTGAAGATAGCTGGAGCCACAAAATACCTTAACATGTATCATTATGTATTTAGGAGTCTCTGAATTCTGTGTCACTTCACACCCAATGTCTATAGCAACACTGAGTGATTAGGGCACTTGGTGAGTACGATTGTGGAACCTGCATGGTGCTAGGGCAGTTTAGGTGCCTACCTATTCGGATTTGGTGCCGGCTTTCGTGTTTAAACGTCCTGTTGTCTTCTGTGTCATGTAAATGCGAAATACCTTTGGAGCAAGCAGAGATCAGGATCTCTGTCTTGAATAAAACAGAAGAGAATTGCACGTTCATTCTGATACTCAGTGTGAGTAAGAGTAACCTCTTACTCTGTGAGATGTTTCATTGACTTCAGTAGAGTGGAGTAAGATGCTACTAAACAGGTAAAGGGTCTCAGACTCTGACCCAATGTAAATAAAGCTGTCCAAATGCCTGGCATACGCTTCCATGTGCCACAAATGATCACTCTGATCCGTATAGCTTATTTTAACATTTCTACTCGTCTTCCCAGATGCCTGTTCTGATCATTACAATCAATAACAATTTGGGGTGTGGGCTATTGAAACCTCTCTCTCCAACAGTATAATGAATTGGTCTTTCATCAGTCTACATATATGCCATTACATGTACTCTTCTGGTAAATTACAAACTGCACTTACCGATTCATATGCAGCCATGCCTTGCAGGATATCTGCCACATTATACCCTTTTTTCCCTTTTCATTAGTAATGCAAAACCGCCAGAAGAAATTTAACTTCATCGTTAGTAGTTTTTATATCTTGAAAGATTAAATAAAGGGACTATATACCAGATTCGAGGAGCAGACAACCACATTTATGCAAAAGCCTAAATAGCTTCTAATCCTCGGTCCTTTTTCTCCATTTTCCACTCTGTTTGTTTAAGTCAAAGAGGTAGAATAAAATCCTGATCTCAAAGGAAAGCCTAATACATTGGAGAAATTACTCAAGAACCATTTGTTAGTCTGTAAAGTTTGCACCGTAATACTGTCAAAGTCAGGGAGGCAGTAAGAAATATTTGAGGGCAGAGGAAAAGACATAACTACCTGAGAGAAGCCTCATCTTACACATCTACCCTTTGGATGTACGTCCTAGGTTCTCCCTAAGCTTGCTTGCTTTGATTGACATGCTCAAAGATTTTCTGCATTCAGCTTTTCCTTATGATTAACATTTATAACATTAGCATCCAGAGGCCCCAGTTGAAATTAGGGCCTCCTAGTTTTAGGTACTGTCCATCCACATAGTAAGAGACAGTGCCTGCTCTGAAGAGTTTAGAGGCTAAATAATGCAAGAGGAAGAGTGGGAGAAAAGATGGATTATTATCCCCATTACACAGATGGAAAATTGAGGCAGAGAGACTAAGTGATTTGCTCAAGTTCACTCAGGAAGACTGTAGCAGAGCTGCAAACTGAATCTAGTTGTGTAATTGTTTACACAAACTGTAACACATCACAGTTCTTGGCTGAACATCCAAATGACTAGAGACTTAGATCACATAAATAAGGTAGAGACAACCTGATTTTTCCTCCTTTTGCTCTGAATTACATAAAAAGATGAGTTATACCTATCTCATAGAGCTGCAAGGGACCTCGAAAGGTCATAGAGTCCAGCCCCTTGCCTTCACTAGCAGGACCAAGTACTGATTTTTGCTCCAGATCCCTAAGAGGCCCCCTCAAGGATTGAACTTGCAACCCTGGGTTTAGCAGGCCAATGCTCAAACCACTGAGCTATCCCTCCTTCCCCAAAGCAATGCTGAGCGTAAGTCCAATTCAAGACCCTGCAGTGTCTAAATAGTTTGGTAGTAAACTGGGGTGAATAATTCACAAGTCATTTGTTCAACAAATGTCTCCTGCTTTTATATCCAGGGATTGCTGTGAGTTCCTCCAATGCACTGGGCTAGATGGACCATTGGTCTGACCCAGCATGGCCATTCCTAGGATCTCCAGCACACTGATGAGCCAGCACATTAGCACCCAGGAGATGTTGGCACTACAGCCTTTTAAGGCTTCCACACTTAACCAAGGGGTTGCAGTGGCAGCAATTTGCTTAACAGGTACCTAGGTCTGCCTGCTCACTTCATGGGCACCTCACTCCATTCCCTTTACTCCCTCCCACCTGCAGCTCTTGGCACGGACAGACAAGTACTGACACACTCACTCCTGGTGTCGTTTGAGAGTTACAGCTGTCTTTCAATGTTCTTTCAGCCCCTGCTGCGGTACGGAAGATGCACTGCTCTGAGCTCCATTCTACAAGAGAAGAACCTGCAGTAGGTTTTCAGCTTGCATTGCACTAGAAAAACCAGTGCCTGTTAAAGATTTGATGAAGCTGAGTGTGTCATGAGTATTTTACCACCAACTTGTCTAAAGAATTCGACCCTCAAGGAACCTAGCTGTTGTTCTGGTTTATTTCAGGAAACCAATACCTCCAGGGCTCCGTTCCCAGAGATGCATGGAGTGTCAGATGTCTCTAAAATTCAGACATGTGGGATCTTTAAGATCCACTCATGAAAAGAAAGGAAAGAAGCAGAGATAATTTCCAAAGATGGGAGGAGACGGCCAGGGGAGAAAAAGCAAATTAAAATCAAAGCTAAACTAGTGCCATAGACCACCGAGCAGCTCAAATCACCACCATTGTTGATCTTCAGTGCTAAAATAAGAAGGGCTTTGGTGAGCTGGGAGCAGCTATTCTAAATCCTTTAAAGTGTTAATCTGGGGCAGATTGAATGAAAGATGAGGATTTTAAAATAGGTCTGCGACTTCTGCAGTCAATTTACTCTGCAGGAAGTCTTAAAGATACTTGGGAAATACTATAACCCTAAAAAAAGAGCACTATTTCTAAGTGGCACCAGTTTTGGTCTCATCCTCTTTTGAGAGCAAATGGGATTGACAAGCATGTAACAGAATTGAGACAGAAAGTATGAGACTGTTTGAAAGCACCGAGAAGAGTATGCATAGCGGTAACATTACAGTCAGTGTGATTGACAACGGACTGAAAGAAAGGTGACTTCGTGAACCTGATTTGTGCTAGCAAAAGGCAATTGACATCTGCAGGGCCGGAAAACCCCACCAAAAAGTCTGGCAAAACACTAAAAAAAAAAAAAGCATTGCTTAGCCCCTTGTGCAGGCAGAGGCACCCGTGCACAGGTGGTGCAAAATGAAACCTATGGGAGTATTTTACACCCACTTTGTACTCAGTTTATACAGGTGTGAACAATGGCTATTGCCTTGCTCCTTGAGAGTCAGCCCCAGTAGCCCTTGGGGCAGCATGAGCAGGGTTCAGGGGAGGAGCATCTACATAAGGTCATGCAGGTTTTGTACCAATATAAATATTTTGGTTCAGGGGATGATGTTTTTTCACCAATATCTTGGTGCAAGCCTTAGTGTGGATGCAGTTATACTAGCGGAAAGGTGTCTTAGGGCACTATAGCTTATTCTGAGGATTGGTCTGACATTTTCGGCTGGAACGGTTTTCCATTGGAAAATACCAATTGGTTGAAGTGGACACGTTCCATGGGAATGTGTCGATTCTGACAAATCTTCAGTGGAAACTAGGCAGGGTCCTCGGGGTGCTGCTGGGGAGCCAGACTCCCAGTCTCCTGCCTTCTCACCAGTCTGGGCTCCCAGGATGTCGAGGCTCCTGTCTCCTCAGCATCAACTTCTCTGGCTCCAGGGCAGCTCATCCCATGGACTGCCTTGAAATCAGTGCTTTAATGGGTCCAGAGTCTCCAGCTTCAGGGCATCCCCCCCAAGCAGACTGTCTCAGAGCTGAGGCTCCCGACACCTCAACCCCTGACCTGGCAGTCTGCCACAGCCTGGGGGAGTTCAGGGAGTCTTGGGGACATTTTACAATTCCTGGTCCACAGGACATGTCCCTCTTTTTTATTAAATTTCAGAATTTCTCACGGAACAGGAATTTCAGTTTCCAACCAGCATTACTTATATCACTTTGCAAACAAGAATAAACGGTACCAGTATAAGCACTTTATACTGGAACACTGCATCCCTGCCAAGGATTGGTAAAGCCCGGGCTCTAGGACCCAGCAAGGTGGGAGGGTCCCAGAGCTCAGGCTGAAGAGTGAGCCCAGAAGTCTACACAGCAATGAAACAGCTCCCTATGCCCAAGTCAGCTGGCATGAGCCAGCCGCTGGCTTTTCTTTGCTGTGTAGACAAAGGCTTTGGGTAGAGCCTTTGATCACATCAGATCCCCGATTGGCTGCCTTTATAGCCCCACCCCCTAAGCAGCCCGCCAGTGGTACAGGCGCCAGCAAGCAAAGCTGAAAACGGGAGTTTGCAAGGGGAGTTTGGGGCAGGGTGTGTGTGGTATTCTGGGTCTGTTTTGGTGTTTGTTTGTTTTCCTTGACAGGAGCTTAGGCGGGAAGGCTATGAAAGATAAAGAGGCAGCAGGGGTAGTGACCCAAGGAATGGAAGAGACAATGATGATGACTGGATGTGGTTGCTGCGGGATGTATATTATGATGGAGCAGGGAGCTGAAAAGAGCTTTGATTGTATGAAGTGCTGATGGAAGAGAGATCTGAGGTCTGGAGAGGCAGGTTGAATTTCAAAGGAGATTTGAGCAGATGTTGGAGGGACGGTGAATGGAGGCTGATGGGAAAACTCAAGACTCACAGATGCAAGCTGGACTGCTGGGTAGGAAAAGTGCCCAATGGAAGCATGTGACTATGAGAACCAGGCAGAAGAAAAGATCAGCTAATGAAGGAGAAACAGAGCTCAGGAACAGGCTTGCTGAGTTGGAAATTGAAAAAGGGTCCCAGCAGGCAGTCACAGAAGGTGGGAGGGCAAGGAAGAGGAGAAGAGCAGCTAGTCCTCAAAGAAGAGGGATACGACAATGGAGACAGCCAGAGTTCGGAGCCCCGGGAGGATAGAGGATAACTCGCACAAGATTGCAAGGAAGAACAAAAAGACAAGGGGACTTGCAGTTGGAAAGAACAGAAGGAGGAAGGCTGGAGAATCACACCAACCCCAGGAAGAGGCAGGTCTATGTGACTCGGTTCTCC
Organism: Chrysemys picta bellii; assembly: GCF_011386835.1. NCBI lineage: Eukaryota > Metazoa > Chordata > Testudines > Emydidae > Chrysemys > Chrysemys picta. The sequence continues at coordinate 886,823 of NC_088795.1, forward strand.
CTACTAAGAAGAATAGACAGGCCGGTCACCAGAGCTGATCCGGAGAACAGAAGGATGTGCTGTCTGCTGGGAGCTAAGCTACGGGACGCACACCTGAGGCTGAAGGAATCCACTGACTGTCCTTCACGTGGGAACAAATGGAACTGCAAGGTTCTCGTTGGAACACATAAGCAAACGGTGGCTTGGACTAGCCATGCTGTGCATGTACCTCTGGGGTTCAGGAGGATTTATACTCAGAATGGCTAGCCCGTGCTGCTAGCCGATGCCCACGCTAACCCGACTACATTGCTAGTTTTAGCGCGCTAGCTTGAGGACAGCAAACACGAGTAGGTCTGCACAAGCTGGAATCACACCCCTAAGCTCATAGTGTAGACACAGCCTTTAGGTGTGAGACCACTGACACCAGAAAACTCTGATCTGTATAATAAATGCATTTCCTCATGTCAGACTGGGCTATGCTTATTACACACCAAGCAAATAGGAGCGTTCCTACAGTCAGACAGACACTGGGGCTGGGACTTGGGGAAATCTGCTTTCCCAACACTTTGCTCCCTGAAGCAGAAAACTCTGCTGAAATGGGCTTCTCTGACCTTGGTTATTGTGCTGGACCTCATGGCACAGTATCAGCCAGAACTATCCCAACAAAATAGCCTTTGGCTTGCAGCACACCACAAACAGCAACAGAAAATAGTTAGAAATTAATTCATGGCCACGAACAAAATGTGAGCATATCAACTGCTGCTGGGTGAGTGAAGTGTGAACTGGCCCCACCTGAGCCGATTGTAGAGGATTGTGTGGTTCAGATCAAACAGTTTAGACAGTATTAGATGTCACGGCATTGCCGAGCATGTTTCAATGATGTTGCTCATAATTTTCCATAGAAAAATCGCTTTTTCCATACCAGGATCCCCTAGGCTCACCCTTCCATCGAGCGGGGACTCCCCTTCGATTTAGCAATAGGAGAAGGCGAGGGTGGTCTGGACTGACTCCCCCCAACACCTAGGTTGAGAATCCATGATATAGAACTAACAAGACTGTTATAATCTAATTTACCCAAATTTAAACCAATAGCAAAGTAGAGACCTTAGCGAGAAATCTATCTAGATTCTGCCTCAAACATAGTGATCAATAAATATGAAATAAATAAGACTTTATTATGCCACATACATCTGGACATAAGATGGAGAGAACCTATTAATTACCTCTAGCTTGATTCTTAATGGTAACCAATCCTTGTCTTCAGTGGAAGCCGTGCACGCTCATAAATTGTGAAAATCAGGCCATTATTATGACTTACTATTTTTTTTAATTTAGCACACACAATGGTCTTGTGTTGTTCAAATCAGAGAAAGACGTGGTCACTGTCAGGGCCAGCTCCAGGGTTTTGGCCGCCCCAAGCAGCCAAAACAAACAAACAAAAAGCCGGGATCGCAGGGAGGTCCTTCACTCCCAGGCGGAGTGAGGGACCGTCTGCCGAATTGCTGCCGAATACCTGGACCTGCTGCCCCTCTCCGGAGCGGCCGCCCCAAGCACTTGCTTGAGAAGCTGGTGCCTGGAGCCAGCCCTGTTCACTGTCCCAAGGAGTTAGAGGTAATGTGCCAGAAAGATACACTATGTAGATAAGAACTTGCAAGCACAGAGTGGGACCTCCACAAGTCCTTCGTTCAAGGTCATCTCTCTTTGCTTCAACATTATTTCTTAAATTTTCTTTATATTTAAGAGGCATTCTCATGCCACTTGTAGGAAAAACATCTCTCCCACTTAGGTTTTCCCCAAACTCTCTAAGAATGAACATCTCCCAATCTGGTTTGGATGTAATCTGGTGCATCAATTTATGTGGAGCTACCTGCAAGATTGCAGTATATCTGAAGTTATCAACTGACTAGCAAAATTACTTATCAACATTACAGTGGTTGTGGTTTGACAGGTATTCAAAGTGAAAGATCAATTTACATTTTCTGAAAAGAAACAATATGCAGTAGATTAGTTTCCAAATGGCTTTTAGTACAAGGAATGAAACTACTTACATCAGTGATTTTTGAAGATTACATTTGTTGTTGCTATCTTTTTCCTCCTTCCAGATGCAATTCCTATTTACCGAGGATTCTGAGCATTATATTAGAATAAGGAAGACTTGGAGGGCAATTTTAGAAAAATAGATATCCCAATCACTACCGTAATCCTTCTGTTGCTTTGAAAATGAAAAATAGAGTGTATTGGAGAACTATTTATGGGAAAGATTAGTTTTATCATTAAATTGTTACTTTAGCATATGGTTAGAGATTGGCCATTATCTTAGAAAGCTCACAGAAGAGCAAAGTGCTTGGTGACTCCTACTGCAAAAGAACCAATGACTGAAATACTTGTTTTCCTTCTTTGTTTCATTTTTCATAGCTATTCAATGGTGACATCCCAGAAAAGCTAAAGAAACTATCTATAAAAAAAGGCAAAAAAAAGAGGGACAGAAGAGGATAAAACCAGATTGCATAGGTCTACTGATTCCTTGAGCAGAAGCATTCAGCATGTGTAGATCTGGATGAACGCTCAGGGGGAAAAATATTCATTGACAAGTTTGACAAAATCAGAATCGCGATCATAGAATCATAGAATATCAGGGTTGGAAAGGACCTCAGGAGGTCATCTAGTCCAACCCCCTGCTCAAAGCAGGACCAATCCCCAACTAAATCATCCCAGCCAGGGCTTTGTCAAGCCGGGCCTTAAAAACCTCTAAGGAAGGAGATTCCACCACCTCCCTAGGTAACGCATTCCAGTGCTTCACCACCCTCCTAGTGAAATAGTGTTTCCTAATGTCCAACCTAGACCACCCCCACTGCAACTTGAGACCATTACTCCTTGTTCGGTCATCTGCCACCACTGAGAACAGCCGAGCTCCATCCTCTTTGGAACCCCACCTCAGGTAGTTGAAAGCAGCTATCAAATCCCCCCTCATTCTTCTCTTCTGGAGACTAAACAATCCCAGTTCCCTCAGCCTCTCCTCACAAGTCATGTGCTTCAGACCCCTAATCATTTTTGTTGCCCTCCGCTGAACTCTTTCCAATATTTCCACATCCTTCTTGTAGTGTGGGGCCCAAAACTGGACACAGTACTCCAGATGAGGCCTCACCAATGTCGAATAAAGGGGAACGATCACGTGGAGCGATCCACGGTCAAGCCCTTTTTTGTTGACATCTTCGAGAGTGATCAGGCAACTGGGGTTTGTTCACATGAAAGTTTGGGGAGGAGCTATTATTACAAATATGATTATTCATGTGTAAAGAGAAAATTTCTTGTCTGAATATACGCCTATCACATAAAAGTAATAAAAATCTCTGTTCAGAGAAAGTTAAGATTACAAGGCTATATGCTCAAACTTTTTGAAGTCCCAGGGCTAAGGTTGCCTGTGCAACCTTAATTTGGCTGTTGTGTGTTATGATTCAGTCTTGCTCAACACCACGAGGGAAATCTGTGGCTGTGCTAGTGATAGAAGCCAGAGATCAGCCTAAGCACAAGAGAACATCATTTCCCTTCTTGTAAATCTCTGCCTCTTTCATTGTCCAGCTTGCGCACTGAATGAGCTAGGGGTCTTGTAGATAATGGACTGTTTGCTCATATGTTTTAAGACTGAATCATATAGTATATGCAGAAGAGGGCTGAATGAAGGTCCAATTCAAAGCCTTGCCCCTTGTGAAGAGTAGAGCCCACGAATGACATGCTGGACCCTCTGCTGTCAGAAATCGTCAACACGAGTTTCAGCATTGGACATATTGAATCACACAGTATTCTGTTCAGGGCTGAAAATGCCTGTGTGAATGATCTGGCTGTCTGGCTTCTAACCCTTCAGTTCTGAGGAAAGTGAGTGAGAAACTGGCAAGGAGTCATCTCCGGCAATGTCTAACCTCTCTCAACCTCCTAGGCCATTCCCATTCCAGCTTCAGATGAGGGTATTGCACAGCACTGGTCATCCTACTGGGTGACCCCCTCTGAGCTATGGAGAATAGACAAACCCCTGAGCTCACAGCAGCTGTTAGATGCATCTATGAAACTCAGTTCCAAAAGGTGCTAGAATGGTAACAGCTGTTACCACCTTCTGATCAAAATGTAGGTCTCATCCCTTCCGATTAGCCTTCCCAGCTATACCTGAGATGAGAAAAACCACTCCCTCTGCACCGACATAAGAGAGTGGGGAGAACTCAATCTCCAGACTCTGTGTATGTGTTCATAATTCAGCTAGAACTCCGATACCATGGTAGTGGGCACATAATCAAAATGTAGACTGACACATTACTGCATGAATACTTTCTCATTCTGTTGTGCTCTCACATGTATTGATCTTCCTTCACTTCTGGGTTACCTACATTTTGCTCTGGGGTAACTTGGAAACCTCCCCATATAAAACTGGAGTAACCCACATTGTGAATTTATATTGTTTATTCAGTAAGAATAATAATAAAGAATATAATAAAGTCACTTCTGCACTCAGAACCTTGCCTCTTCAAAAGATAACTAACTAGTCTTCATATATATGTTTATCTAGCCAAGCTGAGAGTGCATATTATTTTAGAAATTTCAGCATGGTGCCAGGAGAAAGCTGGGGTCAGCGTTGCTTTAAATATCTTGATACAAACAGCATGACAGCAGGATTATATTGATCCCAAGATCCCAACATTTTATTTATAAAAATAAATTCCTCCAGAAAGCATCCCAAACTGGTGTCATGTTGTTGAGTGCTAATGTCTGCATTAGCAGTTATGTGCAGCTCTGCATATGTCCATCCATCTGTCTTATGGCTCCACATCTGAAGAAGGTTCTGTGCATCAGTTATTCTACTTTTAGACTGCATTTTAGCTGGTGTCAGGGAAGAGGAATAGAAAGTAGTGATGTGCTGGGCTCAGAACACCCCTTCTTGTCCAAAGCAAGCCCCTTCCTGAAGATGTATTTGTTCTAGTGTGGATGTGGTACGCCGAGAATGCATAAACTGAATTACTGCCAGGGCCGGCTCCAGGCACCAGCTTAACAAGCAGGCGCTTGGGGCGGCCAAGGGAGAGGGGCGGCACCTGCATCAATTCGGGGGCGGCAGGTCCCTCACTCCCTCTAGGAGCGAAGGACCTGCCGCCGAACTGCCGCCACCGATTGTGGCTTTTTATTTATTTTTTTTTCCAATTGCCGTCACCGATCGCGATCGCGGGTTTTTTTGTTTTTTTTTTTCTTGGGGCGGCAGAAATGCTGGAGCCGGCTCTGATTACTGCTATTGTTTAGAGCCGGAAGCTCTGTTTATTTGATGGGAATAAGGACACGTTTTTCTGATATTGTGCAATCAGCTGCATAATTTAAACATGAGCCAGAGGTGAACATGGGGATTTTAAATAAAATCAAATAAACCTCAGCTAAATGGCTACAGAGATGTGGAATGCCTTTTCGCACTCATGTATACGTCTTGTAGAAAGGGTGTTGGAGTTATGACTGTTCCGAGGGAAATACACACCAGAGTTGGTGAAATGCTGCAAAATGTGTTTGCTAAATATGCATTCAAATTACAAACTACAATTCAGTTCAGCTATGTTTGGATCCAAACATGT